>NW_022263208.1:0-17500 GCF_002021735.2 Oncorhynchus kisutch
AAGGCTCTGAATGGCACCCTGTTCCCTCTGTAGTTGCAACACTATTAACCAAGGCTCTGAAATGGCACCCTGTTTCCCTCTGTATTCAACACTATTAACCAAGTCTCTGAAAATGTCACCTGTTCCCTCTGTAGTGCAACACTATTAACCAAGGCTCTGAAATGGCACCCCTGTTCCCTCTGTAGTGCAACACTATTAACCAAGGCTCTGAAATGGCACCCTGTTCCCTCTGTAGTGCAACACTATTAACCAGGCTCTGAATGGCACCCCTTTCCTATATAATACAACACTATTAACCAAGGCTCTGAAATGGCACCCTGTTCCCTATAAATACAACACTATTAACCAAGGCTCTGAAATGGCACCCTGTTCCCTATATAATACAACACTATGGACCAAGGCTCTGAAATGGTACCCTGTTCCCTCTATATAACAACACTATGGACCTGAAATGGCACCCTGTTCCCTATATAATACAACACTATGGACCAAGGGTCTGAAATGGCACCATGTTCCCTATATAATACAACACTATGGACCAAGGCTCTCTGAAATGTACCCTGTTCCCTCTAAATATAACACTATGGACCTGAAATGGCACCCTGTTCCCTCTATAATACAACACTATGGACCAAGGCTCTGAAATGGCACCCTGTTCCCTATATAATACAACACTATGGACCAAGGCTCTGAAATGGCACCCTGTTCCCTCTATAATACAACACTATGGACCAAGGCTCTGAAATGACACCCTGTTCCCTCTATAATACAACACTATGACCTGAAATGGCACCCTGTTCCCTATATAATACAACACTATGGACCAAGGGTCTGAAATGGCACCCTGTCCCTATATAATACAACACTATGGACCAAGGCTCTGAAATGGCATCCTGTTCCCTATATAATACAACACTATGGACCAAGGCTCTGAAATGGCACCCTGTTCCCTCTATAATACAACACTATGGACCAAGGCTCTGAAATGGCACCCTGTTCCCTATATAATACAACACTATGGACCAAGGCTCTGAAATGACACCCTGTTCCCTATTATAACAACACTATGGACCAAGGCTCTGAAATGGCACCCTGTTCCCTATATAATACAACACTATGGACCAAGGCTCTGAAATGGCACCCTGTTCCCTATATAATACAACACTATGGACCAAGGCTCTGAAATGGCACCCTGTTCCCTATATAATACAACACTATGGACCAAGGCTCTGAAATGGCACCCTGTTCCCTATATAATACAACACTATGGACCTGAAATGGCACCCTGTTCCCTATATAATACAACACTATGGACCAAGGCTCTGAAATGGCACCCTGTTCCCTATATAATACAACACTATGGACCTGAAATGGCACCCTGTTCCCTATATAATACAACACTATGGACCAAGGCTCTGAAATGGCACCCTGTTCCTATATAATACAACACTATGGACCAAGGCTCTGAAATGACACCCTGTTCCCTCTATAATACAACACTATGGACCTGAAATGGCACCCTGTTCCCTATATAATACAACACTATGGACCAAGGGTCTGAAATGGCACCCTGTTCCCTATATAATACAACACTATGGACCAAGGCTCTGAAATGGCATCCTGTTCCCTATATAATACAACACTATGGACCAAGGCTCTGAAATGGCACCCTGTTCCCTCTATAATACAACACTATGGACCAAGGCTCTGAAATGGCACCCTGTTCCCTATATAATACAACACTATGGACCAAGGCTCTGAAATGACACCCTGTTCCCTATATAATACAACACTATGGACCAAGGCTCTGAAATGGCACCCTGTTCCCTATATAATACAACACTATGGACAAGGCTCTGAAATGGCACCCTTTCCCTATATAATACAACACTATGGACCAAGCTCTGAATAATGGCACCCTGTTCCCTATATAATACAACACTATGGACCAAGGCTCTGAAATGGCACCCTGTTTCCCTATATAATACAACACTATGGACCTGAAATGGCTCACCCCTGTTCCCCTATATAATACATACACATATGGACCAGATCTTCTGAAATAGGCACCCTGTTCCTCCACTATATAATACAACACTATGGACCTGAAAGGGCAACCCTGTTCCCTAATATACAAACACTATGGACCAAGGCTCTGAAATGGCATCCCTTTTCCCTATATAATACAACAACTAGGGACCAAGGCTCTGAAATGATACCACCTGCTTCCCTCTGTAGTGCAACAACATGGACCAAGCTCTGAAATGGCACACTGTTCCCTCTATAAGTGCAACACGTTGGACCAAGGCTCTGAAATGGACACCATGTTCCCTCTGTAGTGCCTACCTAGGGAATAGGGTTGCCAATTGTGGACTCACAGGCCGAAGGATTGCCATCATCTGCCATTATTCACCATGAGATTCCGTACCGTATACCCATTTCCTAATGTGTCACATTGCTCCTCATTTAATACCAATGTTTGAAATGTCGTGAGGATGTGTGTGTGTGTGTGTGTGTGTGGTGTGTGTGGTGGTGTGTGTGTGTGTGTGGTGTTGTGTGTGTGTGTGTGTGTGTGTGTTGTGGTCGTATTTATTCAGAGGTTAACCCACTAAACCACTACCTAGCTATTTAGAATTGTCTGGAATGAAACAATTGTATCATTTGTGACGAGAAACCTTTGAGGCTGTTAAAGTCTGTAGTAGACACACACACACACACACACACACCTTTGTAGCGGTGCAGGCTGATCAATAATTTACATATTTCATCTAATACATCAGGCATGCTAACTGTAGGCCTCACTAAAACGAGAGAAGAGAGAGGAGGAGAGAGACAGAGGAGAGGAGAGGGGGAGGATCACAGTACAATATAGTATAGTACAAATATAGTAGATTTGGGTATCCGTATAATATAATATATTATAGTATAACCCAGTATTAGGGATAGTATTGTATAGCTGTATAGTATCGTATAATATGTATCGAACAGTTGTATAGTATAGTAGTATAGTATGATTAGTATGGGATGGCATGCGGTATATCATAGTATAGCGGTATATTAAAAGCATTATTGTATAGAATAGAATAGAAGTATAGTACACTGGTGTAATTAGGTAGTACAGAAACATTATAGTATAGTATATAGTAAAGGAATAGTTGTACACTATAAAAGGTATGGGACAGTATAGTAGTATAACTATAGGTGTGTAGTATAGTGTAGTTTTGTATAGTAGCATAGTACTACTGTACACTACATTATAGTATAGTACAATATAGTACCGTGTACTATAGCATAGTATAGAATAGTATAGCATAGTGCAGTCAAGTGCAGTATAGTGCATTATAGTACAGTACAGTATAGCATATTATGTATAGTATGGTATAGCATAGTGCAGTCAAGTGCAGTATAGTGCATTATAGTACAGTACAGTTATAGCATATTATGGTATAGTATGGTATCGCACAGTGCGGTATAGTATATCATATTATAGTATAGTATTGGTATAGTATAGCACAGCATAGTAGTATGGTATAGTATGGCTATAGTATAGCATATTATATTATATTATATTATAGGGATAGTATAGTATAGCATATCATATTATGGTATAGTATGGTATAGCATAGTGCAGTATATTATATCATATTATAGTATGGCACAGTATTGTATAGTATAGTGCAGTATAGTATGGTATAGTATAGTGCGGTATAGTATATCATATTATAGTATAGTATTGGTATAGTATAGCACAGCATAGTATAGTATGGTATAGTATGGCATATAGTATAGCATATTATATTATATTATAGGATAGTATAGTATAGCATATTATGGTATATTATAGTATGGTATAGCATAGTGCAGTATAGTATATTATGGTATAGCATAGTGCAGTATATTATATCATATTATAGTATGGCACAGTATTGGATTATATAGTATGGTATAGCATAGTGCAGTATAGTATAGTATGGTATAGCATAGTGCAGTATAGTATAATCATATTATAGTATAGGTATTGGTGTAGTATAGCACAGCATAGTATAGTATGGTATATAGTATAAGCATATTATAGTATATCATATTATAATATAGTATAGTATATTCCTCAGCTGAGGCAGTTCATAGTATAGTATATGATAGTATAGTATATCATAGTATGGTATAGTATATTATAGTATAGTATATTCCTCAGCTGAGGTAGTTCATAGTATAGTATATTATAGTATATAGCATAGTATGGTATGGTATAGTATATTATAGTATAGTATAGTGTAGTATAGTATAGCATAGTATAGTGTCGCATAGTATTGTATAGTGCATTGTAGTATAGTATAGTATAGTATGTTATAGTATAGTATAATATGGTATAGTATAGTATAGCGTGGCGTAATATAGTATAGTATAGTATAGTATAGTATGTTATAGTGTAGTATAGTATTGTGTAGTATAGTATAGTACATTATATTATAGTATAGTATAGTATAGTATATTATAGTGTAGTATAGTATAGTACATTATAGTATAGTATATTGTAGTGTAGTATAGTATAGTATAGCATAGTATGCTATAGTATAGTATAGTATAGTATGGTATAGTATAGTATAGTATAGTATGGTATAGTATAGTATAGTATAGTGCAGGTTAGTAATGTGTAGAGAGACACAGAGTCAAAGAAGCTCCATAAAGAGGGAAAACAACTGAAACAGGAGAGAGGACGGCTCAGCCATCAGAGGAGATGGGAGATCTGCATTTCAATTGACGACACTGTCTTTGTGCTGCAGGAAGTCTATGAGTTCAGCATTACAAAGGCACAGAGATCTGTTTGGACTGACGATACACAGATAACCGTAGTTAGTCTAGGAGTGTGTGTCTTAAATCATATCCCATTCACTAAATAGGGCAGACTTGTAATGTATAGGCACTATAGAAGTGGGGTTTGGTTCTGCTTTTCGCAACTCTGATGTCTTGCGCCTGGAGATTGTCACTGACCAGGAACAACTCTGGGCCCTGGTTAAACTCTAGACTTCTTCCTGGTTAGGGAACAACTCCAGAACAATTCTGGGCCCTGGTTATAACTCTAGACTTCTTCCTGGTTAGGAACAACTCCAGAACAATTCTGGGCCCTAGTTAAACTCTAGACTTCTTCCTGGTTAGGAACAACTCCAGAACAACTCTGGGCCCTAGAGTAGAACAGAACAGAGTAAAGCAGAACAGAGCAGAGCAGAACAGAGTAGAACAGAACAGAGCAGAACAGAACAGAGTAAAACAGAACAGAGTAAAGCAGAACAGAACAGAGCAGAACAGAACAGAGCAGAACAGAGTAGAGCAGAACAGAACAGAGCAGAACAGAGTAGAGCAGACAGAACAGAACAGAGCACAACAGAACAGAGCATAACAGAGTAAAACAGAACAGAGTAGAGTAAGAACAGAACAAAGCAGAACAGAGCAGAACAGATCAGAACAGAACAGAGCAGAACAGAGTAGAACAAAACAGAGTAAAACAGAACAGAGTAAACAGAACAAGGCAGAGCAGAGTAGATCAGAACAGAGTAGAACAGAACAGAACAGAGCAGAACAGAACAGAACAGAGTTAAACAGAACAGAGCAGAACAGAGTAGAACAGAACAGAACAGAGTAGAACAGAGTAGAATAGAACAGAGTAAACAGAACAGGCAGAACAGAGTAGAACAGAACAGAACAGAGTAGAACAGAACAGAGCAGAAACAGAACAGAGCAGAACAGAACAGAGCAAACAGAGCAGAACAGAACAGAACAATACAGAGCAGAACAGAACAGAACAGATTAAAGCAGAACAGAGCAGAGCAGAACAGGAGTAGAACAGAACAGAGCAGAACAGAACAGAACAGAGTAAAACAGAACAGAGTAAAGCAGAACAGAACAGAACAGAGTAGAAACAGAGCAGAGCAGAACAGAACAGAACAGAACAGAACAGAACAGAGCAGAACAGAGTAGAGTAGAGTAGAACAGAACAGAGCAGAACAGAACAGAGCATAACAGAATAAAACAGATCAGAGTAGAGTAGAACAGAACAAAGCAGAACAGAGCAGAACAGAACAGAACAGATCAGAACAGAGCAGAACAGAGTACAACAGAACAGAGCAGAACAGAGTACAACAGAACAGAGTAAAACAGAACAAGGCAGAGCAGAGTAGATCAGAACAGAGTAGAACAGAGTAGAACAGAACAGAGCAGAACAGAACAGAGTTAAACAGAACAGAGCAGAACAGAGTAGAACAGAACAGAACAGAGTAGAACAGAACAGAACAGAGTAGAACAGAACAGAGTAGAACAGAGCAGAACAGAACATAGCAGAACAGAACAGAGCAGAACAGAACAGAGCAGAACAGAGCACAGCAGAACAGAGCACAGCAGAACAGCTATTGGTTGTAGTTATCATCCCCTTCTCAGCAGTGAGTGTGTAGTGTGTGTGAGTGTGTGTGTTTGGTAGGTTGTTCGCTCCATTTAATCTCCATTGATCATCTCTAAAAGCTCCTGTAGACATACAAGTCTCCATTATAAAACACAGAGATCTCCGAGAACACTGTTTCCATCCCTCTTTCCCTCCCACCCACCTTCCCTCATCCCTATTTCCCTCCCTCCCTCCCACCCACCTTCCCTCATCCCTCTTTCCCTCCCTCCCTCTTTCCCTCCCACCTGCCTTCCCTCACCCCTCTTTACCTTGCTCCCATCAAATCAAATCAAATGTATTTATAAAGCCTTCGTACATCAGCTGATATCTCAAAGTGCTGTACAGAAACCCAGCCTAAAACCCCAAGCAGGAAGCAATGCAGGTGTAGAAGCACAGTGGCTAGGAAAAACTCCCTGAAAGGCCAAAACCTAGGAAGAACCCTAGAGAGGAACCAGGCTATGTGGGGTGGCCAGTCCTCTTCTGGAGTCCTCTTCCCATAACTCCCTTTCTCCAACCCTCCCTCTCCATCCCTCCTTCACCACCCCTCTCTCCCCTTCCTCTCCAACTCTCCCTCTCCATCCCTCCTTCACCACCCCTCTCTCCCCTTCCTCTCCAACTCTCCCTCTCCATCCCTCCTTCAACACCCCTCTCTCCCCAACCTCTCCATCCCTCCCTCTCCATCCGTCCTTCACCATCCCTCTCTCCCCTTCCTCTCCAACTCTCCCTCTCCAACCCTCCTTCTCCACCCCTCTCTCCCCTTCCTCTCTAACCCTCCCTCTCCATCCCTCCTTCTCCATCCCTCTCTCCCCTTACTCTCCAACTCTCCCTCTCCATCCCTCTTTCTCCACCCCTCTCTCCCCTTCCTCTCCAACCCTCCCTCTCCAACCCTCCCTCTCCAACTCTCCCTCTCCAACCCTCCTTCTCCACCCCTCTCTCCCCTTCCTCTCCAACTCTCCCTCTCCAACCCTCCTTCTCCACCCCTCTCTCCCCTTCCACTCTAACCCTCCCTCTCCATCCCTCCTTCTCCATCCCTCTCTCCCCTTACTCTCCAACTCTCCCTCTCCATCCCTCTTTCTCCACCCCTCTCTCCCCTTCCTCTCCAACCCTCCCTCTCCAACCCTCCCTCTCCAACTCTCCCTCTCCAACCCTCCTTCTCCACCCCTCTCTCCCCTTCCTCTCCAACCCTCCCTCTCCATCCTTCTCTCCCCTTCCTCTCCAACCCTCTCCATCCCTCTCTCCCCTTCCTCTCTAACCCTCCCTCTCCAACCCTCCCTTCTCCATCCCTCCTTCTCCATCCCTCTCTCCCCTTCCTCTCCAACTCTCCCTCTCCATCACTCATTCTCCACCCCTCTCTCCCCTTCCTCTCCATCCCTCCCTCTCTCCCCTTCCTCTCCATCCCTCCCTCTCCAACCCTCCCTTCTCCATCCCTCCTTCTCCATCCCTCTCTCCCCTTCCTCTCCAACTCTCCCTCTCCATCACTCATTCTCCACCCCTCTCTCCCCTTCCTCTCCATCCCTCCCTCTCTCCCCTTCCTCTCCATCCCTCCCTCTCCAACCCTCCCTCTCCAACCCTCCCTCTCCATCCCTCTCTCCCCTTCCTCCAATAATTTCTTGTAGTGTCTCCTAAATGTGTGTAAAAGCATGCATTAATTCAACCATCATTTAATAAAGAGAGACTGAACCGAGTTGCCGACACCGTGATAAGGTGTTAGAGTCAATTACACCGGCTAGATAGTGTAGCTTAGACCTCCAGGGATATCCAGAGCAGGGGTAGGCCTGCTCTTATACCCCAATCTGAGAGTGCCTGTCTCTGGGAAGGAATCACTCACTCCCCCCTAAGACTCTCCAGGGCCCTAGTCCATTTAAGAGTAATGTACTCTACTGGGCTAGGTTGGGCGAGGGAGGGAGGGGGAGGGAGAGTGAGAGAGACAGGAGAGAGAGCAAGAAAGCAAGAGAGAGAGAGAGAGACAGGAGACAGTGAGAGAGAGCGAGAGAAAGAGTCGGGGAGAGAGGGAGAGAGAGAGAGAGAGAGAGAGAGAGAGAGAGAGAGAGAGATGGAGAGAGAGGGGGGAGATAGTGAGAGACAGAGAGGGGGAGATAGTGAGAGAGAGAGAGGGAGAGAGAGAGAGAGATGGAGAGAGAGAGAGAGGGGGGGGTTAGAGAGATAGAGAGAGAGATAAAAAAAACTACCACAAGACTGTTCCCTCCCTCTGAGCTAAAGTCTAGAAACTGTCCATTACTAAAGAAGTCTAGAGACTGTCCATTACACACACCCACAGAACTATAGTCTCGAGACTGTCCATTACACACACCCACAGAACTATAGTCCCGAGACTGTCCATTACACAAACCCACAGAACTATAGTAGTCTAGAGACTGTCCATTACACACACCCACAGAACTATAGTAGTCTAGAGACTGTCCATTACACACACCCACAGAACTATAGTCCCGAGACTGTCCATTACACAAACCCACAGAACTATAGTAGTCTAGAGACTGTCCATTACACACACCCACAGAACTATAGTCTCGAGACTGTCCATTACACAAACCCACAGAACTATAGTCTTGAGACTGTCCATTACTAAAGAAGTCTAGAGACTGTCCATTACACAAACCCACAGAACTATAGTCTCGAGACTGTCCATTACACAAACCCACAGAACTATAGTCTTGAGACTGTCCATTACTAAAGAAGTCTAGAGACTGTCCATTACACAAACCCACAGAACTATAGTAGTCTAGAGACTGTCCATTACACAAACCCACAGAACTATAGTCTAGAGACTGTCCATTACACACACCCACAGAACTATAGTCTAGAGACTGTCCATTACACACACCTACATAACTAAAGTAGTCTAGAGACTGTCCATTACACACACCTACATAACTAAATGAGTCAAGAGACTGTCATTTACACAAACCTACAGAACTAAATTAGTCTAGAGACTGTCCATTACACAAGTAGTCTAGAGACTGTCCATTACACACACCCACAGAACGAAAGAAGTCTAGAGACTGTCCATTACACACACCTACATAACTAAATTAGTCTAGAGACTGTCGATTACACAAACCTACAGAACTAAATTAGTCTAGAGACTGTCCATTACACAAGTAGTCTAGAGACTGTCCATTACACACACCTACAGAACTATAGTAGTCTAAAGACTGTCCATTACACAAACCTACAGAACTATAGTCTAGAGACTGTCCATTACACAAACCTACAGAACTATAGTCTAGAGACTGTCCATTACACAAACCTACAGAACTATAGTCTAGAGACTGTCCATTACACAAACCTACAGAACTAAAGTAGTCTCTAGAGAGATTAATATTCCACCTAGCCAGTCAAACCTAGAAAAACCAAGAGTTTTAAGAAGAAAGAAAGAAAGGAAAGACGAAGAGAAAAGTAGATGAACATTCCACCTACCCAATCTGTTGTCGTTGTTCCCGAAGTCCAGTAAGTATTTCACTACGTGGTAGTTGTTCCAGACGTACAGCAGATTGTCTCTGGGATTGTAGTCCACTGCTGCTATGTACTGGTAAGAGTTCGGGAACAGGATGGACACAAAGGTTTCTTTACTCTGGGTGGTGCTGTACATATAATCTATCTTGTTCCCTGTGGCCTCGTTGTCGTCGTCCTCGTAGACGCTTTTCACCACGTAGAGCACACCGCACACCATGAAGGCGTTGGAGGCGGTCCGCTTGTCGTAGGTGGTGTCCCAGGACCCTTCGATGCGGAGCGTGTAAGGGTTGAGCTGCGAGACCACGATGCGTCCGTTGTTCGTCTCCGTGGCGTACAAAACCCAGAGGCCGATTTCGTCGACGGCGAGGTCAATGTCCGACTTGCCGCCCCAGCGGTACGGCGACGTGTCGTGGTAGTTGGCGTTGGCGATGATGGCCTCGCCGCTCTTGATCCGCGTGCGGAGGTCGAATTTGACGATGTTGCGCGTCCGCTCCTTGTTGAAGAATAAAGCTCCGTCGTAGACCACGAAGCCTGTCCCGTCGACGCGGTGAGGCAGCTTGTACGTGGTCGTCGGTCGTCCTGTAAACAATAACATTCAAATACATTTTAATTAGAAGCGGGTTTTTTTTCAAAACACCCGAGGGGAAGTTTCCCCAGACACAGATTAAACCTCGTCCAGGACAAAAAAAACAACAAGATTCTCCATTTAAAGAACTTCTTAGGTCGAATCTGTTTCTGGGGAAACTCAGCCAGGTCCCCCCGTGATACAAGGCAGTGTCCGACGTCCATCCATGTCTGAGGAAGTCAGGAGACAATGTGGAAACCGGCCACTAGGGGCAACAGTAAGCGCTGTTACCTTCAAGTTAAGTTTTGGTTTTGCTCGGTCGTTGTAACGATCTGCCTCTGGTGCAAAAGGATGCATTTTTGAATGCAGCAATAGAAAATTGTTTTAGATAATTTTTGTTTTAAGCCCAAACCTTAACCACTTGGAGTTAATAACTTTTCCTTAAAGAATTTGACATTTGCAACAAGTTTGAAATTTGAAGTTTCAGACACATGGATAAACATCTAATATTGACGTAATAATTTTTTATTTTACCTTTATTTAACCAGGCAAGTCAGTTAAGAACACATTCTTATTTTCAATGACGGCCTAGGAACAGTGGGTTAACTGCCTGTTCAGGGGCAGAACGACAGATTTGTTCCTTGTCAGCTCGGGGATTTGAACTTGCAACCTTCCGGTTACTAGTCCAACGCTCTAACCACTAGGCTACCCTGCCGCCTCTACACTCTAACCACTAGGCTACCCTACCACCTCTACACTCTAACCACTAGGCTACCCTACCACCTCTACACTCTAACCACTAGGCTACCCTACCTCCTCTACACTCTAACCACTAGGCTACCCTACCACCTCCACACTCTAACCACTAGGCTACCCTACCTCCTCTACACTCTAACCACTAGGCTACCCTACCTCCTCTACACTCTAACCACTAGGCTACCCTACCACCTCTACACTCTAACCACTAGGCTACCCTGCCTCCTCTACACTCTAAGCACTAGGCTACCCTACCACCTCTACACTCTAACCACTAGGCTACCCTGCCGCCTCTACACTCTAACCACTAGGCTACCCTGCCACCTCTACACTCTAACCACTAGGCTACCCTGCCTCCTCTACACTCTAAGCACTAGGCTACCCTACCTCCTCTACACTCTAACCACTAGGCTACCCTGCCACCTCTACACTCTAACCACTAGGCTACCCTACCTCCTCTACACTCTAACCACTAGGCTACCCTACCTCCTCTACACTCTAACCACTAGGCTACCCTGCCACCTCTACACTCTAACCACTAGGCTACCTGCCTCCTCTACACTCTAACCACTAGGCTACCCTACCTCCTCTACACTCTAACCACTAGGCTACCCTACCACCTCTACACTCTAACCACTAGGCTACCCTGCCTCCTCTACACTCTAAGCACTAGGCTACCCTACCACCTCTACACTCTAACCACTAGGCTACCCTACCTCCTCTACACTCTAACCACTAGGCTACCCTACCTCCTCTACACTCTAACCACTAGGCTACCCTGCCACCTCTACACTCTAACCACTAGGCTACCCTACCACCTCTACACTCTAACCACTAGGCTACCCTGCCACCTCTACACTCTAACCACTAGGCTACCCTACCTCCTCTACACTCTAACCACTAGGCTACCCTGCCACCTCTACACTCTAACCACTAGGCTACCCTACCACCTCTACACTCTAACCACTAGGCTACCCTACCTCCTCTACACTCTAACCACTAGGCTACCCTGCCACCTCTACACTCTAACCACTAGGCTACCCTACCTCCTCTACACTCTAACCACTAGGCTACCCTGCCACCTCTACAACTCTAACCACTAGGCTAACCCTACCACCTCTACACTCTAACCACTAGGCTACCCTACCACCTCTACACTCTAACCACTAGGCTACCCTGCCACCTCTACACTCTAACCACTAGGCTACCCTGCCACCTCTACACTCTAACCACTAGGCTACCCTACCACCTCTACACTCTAACCACTAGGCTACCCTGCCACCTCTACACTCTAACCACTAGGCTACCCTGCCACCTCTACACTCTAACCACTAGGCTACCCTACCTCCTCTACACTCTAAACCACTAGGCTACCCTGCCACCTCTACACTCTAACCACTAGGCTACCCTACCACCTCTACACTCTAACCACTAGGCTACCCTACCACCTCTACACTCTAACCACTAGGCTACCCTACCACCTCTACACTCTAACCACTAGGCTACCCTGCCACCTCTACACTCTAACCACTAGGCTACCCTGCCACCTCTACACTCTAAACACTAGGCTACCCTACCACCCTCTACACTCTAACCACTAGGCTACCCTGCCACCTCTTCACTCTAACCACTAGGCTACCCTGCCAACCTCTACACTCTAACCACTAGGCTACCCTGCCACCTCTACACTCTAACCACTAGGCTACCCTACCTCCTCTACACTCTAACCACTAGGCTACCCTGCCACCTCTACACTCTAACCACTAGGCTACCCTGCCACCTCTACACTCTAACCACTAGCTACCCTGCCACCTCTACACTCTAACCACTAGGCTACCCTACCTCCTCTACACTCTAACCACTAGGCTACCTGCCACCTCTACACTCTAACCACTAGGCTACCCTACCACCCTCTACACTCTAACCACTAGGCTACCCTACCTCCTCTACACTCTAACCACTAGGCTACCTGCCACCTCTACACTCTAACCACTAGGCTACCCTGCCACCTCTACACTCTAACCACTAGGCTACCCTACCTCCTCTACACTCTAACCACTAGGCTACCCTACCTCCTCTACACTCTAACCACTAGGCTACCCTACCCTCCTCTACACTCTAACCACTAGGCTACCCTACCTCCTCTACACTATAACCACTAGGCTACCCTGCCACCTCTACACTCTAACCACTAGGCTACCCTACCTCCTCTACACTATAACCACTAGGCTACCCTGCCACCTCTACACTCTAACCACTAGGCTACCCTACCTCCTCTACACTCTAACCACTAGGCTACCCTACCTCCTCTACACTCTAACCACTAGGCTACCCTGCCTCCTCTACACTCTAACCACTAGGCTACCCTACCTCCTCTACACTCTAACCACTAGGCTACCCTACCTCCTCTACACTCTAACCACTAGGCTACCCTGCCACCTCTACACTCTAACCACTAGGCTACCCTGCCGCCTCTACACTCTAACCACTAGGCTACCCTGCCACCTCTACACTCTAACCACTAGGCTACCCTACCACCTCTACACTCTAACCACTAGGCTACCCTACCGCCTCTACACTATAACCACTAGGCTACCCTGCCACCTCTACACTCTAACCACTAGGCTACCCTGCCACCTCTACACTCTAACCACTAGGCTACCCTACCTCCTCTACACTCTAACCACTAGGCTACCCTGCCGCCTCTACACTCTAACCACTAGGCTACCCTGCCGCCTCTACACTCTAACCACTAGGCACCCTGCCACCTCTACACGATAACCACTAGGCTACCCTGCCTCCTCTACACTCTAACCACTAGGCTACCCTACCTCCTCTACACTCTAACCACTAGGCTACCCTGCCACCTCTACACTCTAACCACTAGGCTACCCTACCACCTCTACACTCTAACCACTAGGCTACCCCACCTCCTCTACACTCTAACCACTAGGCTACCCTACCACCTCTACACTCTAACCACTAGGCTACCCCACCTCCTCTACACTCTAACCACTAGGCTACCCTACCACCTCTACACTCTAACCACTAGGCTACCCCACCTCCTCTACACTCTAACCACTAGGCTACCCTGCCTCCTCTACACTCTAACCACTAGGCTACCCTGCCACCTCTACACTCTAACCACTAGGCTACCCCACCTCCTCTACACTCTAACCACTAGGCTACCCTACCTCCTCTACACTCTAACCACTAGGCTACCCTACCTCCTCTACACTCTAACCACTAGGCTACCCTACCTCCTCTACACTCTAACCACTAGTCTACCATAACTACCTGCTGCCTCTACACTCTAACCACTAGGCTACCCTGCCACCTCTACACTCTAACCACTAGGCTACCCTGTCGCCTCTACACTCTAACCACTAGGCTACCTGCCACCTCTACACTCTAACCACTAGGCTACCCTACCACCTCTACACTCTAACCACTAGGCTACCTGCCACCTCTACACTCTAACCACTAGGCTACCCTACCTCCTCTACACTCTAACCACTAGGCTACCCTACCGCCTCTACACTCTAACCACTACCTCCTCTACACTCTAACCACTAGGCTACCCCACCTCCTCTACACTCTAACCACTAGGCTACCCTGCCACCTCTACACTCTAACCACTAGGCTACCCTACCGCCTCTACACTCTAACCACTAGGCTACCCTACCTCCTCTACACTCTAACCACTAGGCTACCCTACCGCCTCTACACTCTAACCACTACCTCCTCTACACTCTAACCACTAGGCTACCTGCCACCTCTACACTCTAACCACTAGGCTACCCCACCACCTCTACACTCTAACCACTAGGCCACCCTGCCACCTCTACACTCTAACCACTAGGCTACCTGCCACCTCTACACTCTAACCACTAGGCTACCCCACCACCTCTACACTCTAACCACTAGGCTATACCCTACCTCCTCTACACTCTAACCACTAGGCTACCCTGCCACCTCTACACTCTAACCACTAGGCTACCCTACCTCCTCTACACTCTAACCACTAGGCTAACCTGCCACCTCTACACTCTAACCACTAGGCTACCCTACCTCCTCTACACTCTAACCACTAGGCTACCCTACCACCTCTACACTCTAACCACTAGTTGGTCCCTTTAATTAAAGTCACTTTCCATTAGCAAGTTTAATAAATATATATATAAAAAAATAGGTATAAAATCCAACATTATAATAACAATAAATGTGAACTAATTGTTAGTAAAGTGCAGACCTGCGATGAAGTCCTCCTTGGAGGAGTACTCTGTGAGAGTGTCCGTGCGGTAGGGAGTCCAGGGCATGTAGTAAATCTTATCAGAGGCCTGGAATGGATCTTTACACCAGGCTCCTGATTGGTGGTCGGACTCAAACAGGTGTTCACTCTGGTACACGCCTCGTAGGATACCTGGACACAGGAACACTGCAGAGGACAGAGATACATGGGATCGTTTCAATTCAATCAATTCAAACCAGTCAACCAGTCAGCCAGCCAGCCAGTCAGTCAGTCAGCCAGCCAGCCAGCCAGCCAGGACTCAAACAGGTGTTCACTCTGGTACACGCCTCGTAGGATACCTGGACACAGGAACACTGCAGAGGACAGAGATACATGGGATCGTTTCATTCAATCCGTTTGCTGAGACGAAGGCTTGTTACCTGTTTACAGTATCATGGTTTTCATTGATGATGCATCTAAAGTGCATGTAGGCTAGTTAACTGCTCATTATTCTCACTGTGTATTGCCATGTATTCTCACTGTGTATTGCCATGTATTCTCACTGTGTATCAGCCAGCCAGCCAGCCAGCCTGCCAGCCAGCCTGCCAGCCAGCCAGTCAGCCAGCCAGCCAGCCAGCCAGCCAGCAAGTCAGCCAGTCAGCTAGCCAGTCAGCCAGCCAGCCAGCCAGCCAGCCTGCCAGCCAGCCTGCCAGCCAGCCTGCCAGTCAGCCAGTCAGCCAGCCAGCCAGTCAGCCAGCCAGCCAGTCAGCCAGCCAGCCTGCCAGCCAGTCAGTCAGCCAGCCAGCCAGTCAGCCAGCCAGCCAGCCAATCAATCAATATCTTCTGAATAGGGCTGTGTATGTGTTGCTGTGAGATAAGAGGAGGCGATAGATTAGTAGCAGGTATTCTGGGTCCGGGAAACCAGCCCAAAATGTCTTCTCTGTGCTAACAGTAGCTAGTCTACTACTGGTGTAATATACTGGGTTCCTCAGAGGCTTCCTGTGCAGCCATCTCATAACTCCCAACGCCAACTAAACAACTGTCCTGTTTACTGTCAATGTGGCGTCGTTTTGTATTGAATCTCTAGAGACCCAGACTTTTCCTATGGCCATTTTACGTGTAATCCCATCTGTCTCTCCCTCCCTCCTCTGATCCCATCTGTCTCTCCCTCCTCTGTCCCCATCTGTCTCTCCCTCCCTCCCTCCTCTGTTCCCATCTGTCTCTCCTCCCTCCCTCCTCTGATCCCATCTGTCTCTCCCTCCTCTGTCCCCATCTGTCTCTCCATCCCTCCCTCCTCTGATCCCATCTGTCTCTCCCTCCTCTGTCCCCATCTGTCTCTCCCCTCCCTCCCTCCTCTGTTCCCATCTGTCTCTCCCTCCCTCCCTCCTCTGATCCCATCTGTCTCGCCCTCCCTCCCTCCCTCCTCTGTTCCCATCTGTCTCTCCCTCCCTCCCTCCTCTGATCCCATCTGTCTCTCCCTCCCTCCCTCCTCTGATTCCATCTGTCTCTCTCTCCCTCCTCTGATCCCATCTGTCTCTCCCTCCCTCCTCTGTTTCCATCTGTCTCTCCCTCCCTCCTCTGTCCCCATCTGTCTCTCCCTCCCTCCTCTGTTCCCATCTCTCTCCCTCCCTCCTCTGTTTCCATCTGTCTCTCCCTCCCTCCTCTGTTTCCATCTGTCCCTCCCTCCCTCCTCTGTTCCCATCTGTCCCTCCCTCCCTCCTCTGTTCCCATCTGTCTCTCCCTCTGTCCCCATCTGTCTCTCCCTCCCTCCTCTGTTGCCATTTGTCTCTCCCTCCCTCCTCTGTTTCCATCTGTCTCTCCCTCCCTCCTCTGATCCCATCTGTCTCTCCCTCCCTCTTCTGTTTCCATCTGTTTCTCCCTCCCTCCTCTGTCCCCATCTGTCTCTCACTCCTCTGTTTCCATCTGTCTCTCCCTCCTCTGTCCCCATCTGTCTCTCCCTCCTCTGTCCCCATCTGTCTCTCCCTCTGTTCCCATCTGTCTCTCCCTCCCTCCCTCCTCTGTTTCCATCTGTCTCTCC
>NW_022263208.1:22500-25000 GCF_002021735.2 Oncorhynchus kisutch
GGAGACAAGGAGAGAAGAGAGAGACAAGAAGAGAGAAGAAGAGAGAGACAAGAAGAGAGAAGAGAGAGATAAGAAGAGAGAAGAAGAGAGATACAAGGGGACAAGAAGAGAGAGATAAGAGAGAGACAAGAAGAGAGAAGAAGAGAGAGACAAGAAGAGAGAAGAAGAGAGAGACAAGGAGACAAGAAGAGAGAGAGACAAGAAGAGAGAAGGAGAGAGAGACAAGAACAGAGAAGAAGAGAGAGACAAGGAGACAAGAAGAGAGAGAAGAGAGAGACAAGGAGAGAGATACAAGAGAGAGAGAGAAGAAGAGAGACAAGAGAGAGAGAGAAGGAAGTGAGAGACAAGAAGAGAGAAGAAGAGAGATACAAGAGAGAGAGAGAGAAGGAAGTGAGAGACAAGAAGAGAGAAGAAGAGAGAGACAAGAGGAGAGAAGAAGAGAGAGAGAGACAAAACAATAGATTAACATTTCAATAACAAGAGTATTATGACAATTCGTTACCTGAGTGTGTGAGTAATAACAATGGTGAGAACACACACTCACACACACCGTACACCTTCATCTCTCACAGCCTAATACATCTTTAATAAACCATCCGTTTTTCAATAAAAACATGTCATTATCTTCACACTGCAGCGCAGTAGTCAGGTTAACACTACGCTAGTGTGTGTGTCTGTGTGTGTGTGTGTGTGTGTGGTCTGTGTGTGTGTGTGTGTGTGTGTGTGTACGGTGTGGTGTGTGTGTGTGTGTACGGTGTGTGTGTGTGTGTGTGTGTGTGTGTGACGGTGTGTGTGTGGTGTGTGTGTGTGTGTACGGTGTGTGTGTGTGTGTGTGTGTGTGTGTGTGTGTACGGTGTGTGTGTGTGTGTGCGGTGTGTGTGTGTGTGTGTGTACGGTGTGTGTGTGTGTGTGTACGGTGTGTGTGTGTTGTGTGTGGTGTGTGGTGTGTTGTGTGTGTGTGTGTGTGTGTAGGTTGTGTGTGTGCTGGTGTCGTGTGTGTGTGTACGGTGTGTGTGTGTGTGTAGGTGTGTGTGCTGTGTGGTGTGTTGTGTGTGGTGTGTCTGGGTGTGTCGTGTGTTGTGGTGGTGTGTGTGTTGTGTTGTGTGTGTGTGTGTGTGTGTGTGTGTGTCTGTGTGTGTGTGTGTGTTGTGTGTGTGTGTGTTATGATATACCATCAGAGATCCTCCATAATCTGTTCTGGATTCAGAGATGTTATTCACGCACGCACACACACACAAACACACACACACACACACACAAAACACACACACACCCGCACACACACACACACACACACACACACAAACAAACACACACACACCCGCACACACACACACACCCGCACACACGCACGCACGCACCCACACACACACACACACAAACACACACATAAACATACAAACAAACACACACACACACACCGTACGCACGCACCCACACACACACACACACACAACACACACACACACACACACACCACACACACACACCACACACACACACACACACACACACTTTTCTATATAGGGAACAGGGTCTATAGTAGTATAATACACTATATAGGGAACAGGGTCTATAGTAGTATAATACACTATATAGGGAACAGGGTCTATAGTAGTATACTACACTATATAGGGAACAGGGCTCTAGTCTATAGTAGTATAATACACTATATAGGGAACAGGGTCTATAGTATAATACACTATATAGGGAACAGTCGGGAGCAATCGGTTTTATTTTGTAGGCGCCAAGGAAGGCATTAATATCGATGTTCAACAGGGACCTTTTCAAACGTACCGATATCAACGTCTATTTCTAGTGATCAGGCTGCACTCCTTAAAGGGAGGAAATATAAAGAACACATTCAGGAAACGCTACATATAACTAACTACTATTAATACATTTTTCTATTTTCTCTCACCATCTCTCTCATCTCCATTTCCCTCCCTGGTCGCCTGCCCTCCCTCCCGTCCCCTCCCTCCCTCCCTCCCCCTCCCTCCCTCCCTCCTCCCCTCCTCCTCCCTCCTACCCTCCTCTCACCTCCCTCCCTCCCTTCCTTCCTTCCTTCCTTCCTTCCTTCCTTCCTTCCGTTCCTCTCTCTCTCTCTCTCTCTCCGCATGTCTCCACCTGTCGCTTCTTTCCTCTCTCTCTCCCCTCTCTCGCCATTTCTTTCTTTCTGCCCACCTTCTCTTCTCTTCCTTCCGTCATTCTGCTGCTCTCTCCCCTCTCTTCCATTTCTCCACTCTTCCTTCCTTCTGTCCTCTCTCTCTCGCCCTCTGCTCTCTCTCTCTCTCTCTCTCTCGTCCATTTCTCCCTCCACCTCCTCCCTCCCTTACTATCGTTCAGTCCCCTCCATCCTGTCACTATTTTTCTAATCCACCTCCCTCGCCTCCCTCCTCCCTCTGATCCCTCCCTCCTCCCCTCTCCTCTATGCCCTCCCGCTATCCCTCCCCCCCCTCCCCCCCCTCCCTCCCTCCCTCCCTCCTCCCTGGCTCCTCTC
>NW_022263208.1:35000-42500 GCF_002021735.2 Oncorhynchus kisutch
AGCTCTGTGTTACAGCTCTGTGATACAGCTCTTAGATACAGCTCTGTGTTACAGTTCTGTGTTACAGCTCTTAGATACATCTCTTAGATACAGCTCTGTGTTACAGCTCTTAGATACAGCTCTGTGTTACAGCTCTGTGTTACAGCTCTGTGTTACAGCTCTTAGATACAGCTCTTAGTTACAGCTCTGTGTTACAGCTCTTAGATACAGCTCTGTGTTACAGCTCTGTGTTACAGCTCTTAGATACAGCTCTTAGATACAGCTCTTAGATACAGCTCTGTGTTACAGCTCTGTGTTACAGCTCTTAGATACAGCTCTTAGATACAGCTCTGTGTTACAGCTCTTAGATACAGCTCTTAGATACAGCTCTTAGATACAGCTCTGTGTTACAGCTCTTAGATACAGCTCTTAGATACAGCTCTGTGTTACAGCTCTTAGATACAGCTCTGTGTTACAGCTCTTAGATACAGCTCTTAGATACAGCTCTGTGTTACAGCTCTTAGATACAGCTCTGTGTTACAGCTCTGTGTTACAGCTCTTAGATACAGCTCTTAGATACATCTCTTAGATACAGCTCTGTGTTACAGCTCTTAGATACAGCTCTTAGATACAGCTCTTAGATACAGCTCTTAGATACAGCTCTGTGTTACAGCTCTTAGATACAGCTCTTAGATACATCTCTTAGATACAGCTCTGTGTTACAGCTCTTAGATACAGCTCTTAGATACAGCTCTGTGTTACAGCTCTGTGTTACAGTTCTTAGATACAGCTCTTAGATACAGCTCTTAGATACCAGGTCTGTGCCTACCGTCTGGTTCAGCTCTGGTAAGCTCTACAGCTCTGTGTTACAGCTCTTAGATACAGCTCTGTGTTACAGCTCTTAGATACAGCTCTGTGTTACAGCTCTTAGATACAGCTCTGTGTTACAGCTCTTAGATACAGCTCTGTGTTACAGCTCTTAGATACAGCTCTGTGTTACAGCTCTGTGTTACAGCTCTGTGTTACAGCTCTTAGATACAGCTCTGTGTTACAGCTCTTAGATACAGCTCTGTGTTACAGCTCTGTGATACAGCTCTTAGATACAGCTCTGTGTTACAGTTCTGTGTTACAGCTCTTAGATACAGCTCTGTGTTACAGCTCTGTGTTACAGCTCTTAGATACAGCTCTTAGATACATCTCTTAGATACAGCTCTGTGTTACAGCTCTTAGATACAGCTCTTAGATACAGCTCTTAGATACAGCTCTGTGATACAGCTCTGTGATACAGCTCTGTGTTACAGCTCTTAGATACAGCTCTGTGATACAGCTCTTAGATACAGCTCTTAGATACAGCTCTTAGATACAGCTCTGTGTTACAGCTCTTAGATACAGCTCTTAGATACAGCTCTGTGTTACAGCTCTTAGATACAGCTCTGTGTTACAGCTCTTAGATACAGCTCTTAGATACAGCTCTGTGTTACAGCTCTTAGATACAGCTCTGTGTTACAGCTCTGTGTTACAGCTCTTAGATACAGCTCTTAGATACATCTCTTAGATACAGCTCTGTGTTACAGCTCTTAGATACAGCTCTTAGATACAGCTCTTAGATACAGCTCTTAGATACAGCTCTGTGTTACAGCTCTTAGATACAGCTCTTAGATACATCTCTTAGATACAGCTTCTGTGTTTACAGCTCTTAGATACAGCTCTTAGATACAGCTCTGTGTTACAGCTCTGTGTTACAGTTCTTAGATACAGCTCTTAGATACAGCTCTTAGATACAGCTCTGTGATACAGCTCTGTGTTACAGCTCTGTGTTACAGCTCTGTGTTACAGCTCTTAGATACAGCTCTGTGTTACAGCTCTTAGATACAGCTCTGTGTTACAGCTCTTAGATACAGCTCTGTGTTACAGCTCTTAGATACAGCTCTGTGTTACAGCTCTTAGATACAGCTCTGTGTTACAGCTCTGTGTTACAGCTCTGTGTTACAGCTCTTAGATACAGCTCTGTGTTACAGCTCTGTGATACAGCTCTTAGATACAGCTCTGTGTTACAGCTCTTAGATACAGCTCTGTGTTACAGCTCTGTGTACAGCTCTTAGATACAGCTCTTAGATACATCTCTTAGATACAGCTCTGTGTTACAGCTCTTAGATACAGCTCTTAGATACAGCTCTTTAGATACAGCTCTGTGATACAGCTCTGTGATACAGCTCTGTGTTACAGCTCTTAGATACAGCTCTTGATACAGCTCTTAGATACAGCTCTTAGATACAGCTCTGTGTTACAGCTCTGTGTTACAGCTCTTAGATACAGCTCTGTGTTACAGCTCTTAGATACAGCTCTTAGATACAGCTCTGTGTTACAGCTCTTAGATACAGCTCTTAGATACAGCTCTGTGATACAGCTCTTAGATACAGCTCTTAGATACAGCTCTGTGTTACAGCTCTTAGATACAGTTCTGTGATACAGCTCTGTGTTACAGCTCTTAGATACAGCTCTTAGATACAGCTCTTAGATACAGCCTCTGTGTTACAGCTCTTAGATACAGCTCTTAGATACAGCTCTTAGATACCAGCTCTGTGTTACAGCTCTGTGTTACAGCTCTGTGTTACAGCTCTGTGTTACAGCTCTTAGATACAGCTCTGTGTTACAGCTCTTAGATACAGCTCTTAGATACAGCTCTTAGATACAGCTCTTAGATACAGCTCTGTGTTACAGCTCTGTGTTACAGCTCTTAGATACAGCTCTGTGTTACAGCTCTTAGTTACAGCTCTGTGTTACAGCTCTGTGTTACAGCTCTGTGTTACAGCTCTTAGATACAGTTCTGTGATACAGCTCTGTGTTACAGCTCTTAGATACAGTTCTGTGATACAGCTCTGTGTTACAGCTCTTAGATACAGCTCTGTGTTACAGTTCTGTGTTACAGCTCTGTGATACAGCTCTGTGTTACAGCTCTGTGTTACAGCTCTTAGATACAGTTCTGTGATACAGCTCTGTGTTACAGCTCTTAGATACAGCTCTTAGATACAGTTCTGTGATACCAAGCTCTGTGTTACAAGCTCTTAGATACAGCTCTTAGATACAGCTCTGTGTTACAGCTCTTAGATACAGCTCTGTGTTACAGTTCTTAGATACAGCTCTGTGTTACAGCTCTGTGTTACAGTTCTTAGATACAGCTCTTAGATACAGCTCTTAGATACAGCTCTTAGTTACAGCTCTGTGTTACAGCTCTTAGATACAGCTCTTAGTTACAGCTCTGTGTTACAGCTCTTAGATACAGCTTTTAGTTACAGCTCTGTGTTACAGCTCTTAGATACAGCTCTGTGTTACAGCTCTGTGTTACAGTTCTTAGATACAGCTCTTAGATACAGCTCTTAGATACAGCTCTTAGTTACAGCTCTGTGTTACAGCTCTTAGATACAGCTCTTAGTTACAGCTCTGTGTTACAGCTCTTAGATACAGCTTTTAGTTACAGCTCTGTGTTACAGCTCTGTGATACAGCTCTTAGATACAGCTCTTAGTTACAGCTCTGTGTTACAGCTCTTAGATACAGCTCTTAGTTACAGCTCTGTGTTACAGCTCTTAGATACAGCTCTTAGTTACAGCTCTGTGTTACAGCTCTTAGATACAGCTCTTAGTTACAGCTCTGTGTTACAGCTCTTAGACACAGCTCTTAGATAGACCCCATTTAGTGGTTAATGAAGCTAGTATATATCTATATAAATATGTTTCTGCTTGGCTACACAACATATTATTATGAAATAAGTAGTTAATGAAATCACTGTTTTTGAATGGAGAGTGAATCACTTGTTATAAAGTGACTAGCCTTGGATAGATGACTGTCTCTCTCCATCTCTGTCTGTCTGTGTTTCCTGGTCTGTCTCTCTCTCTCCATCTCTGTCTGTCTGTGTTTCCTGGTCTGTCTCTCTCTCTCCTTCTGTCTGTCTCTCCTGGTCTGTCTCTCTCTCCTTCTGTCTGTCTCTCCTGGTCTGTCTCTCTCTCTCGGTCTCTGTCTGTCTGTCTCTCTCTCTCCTTCTCTGTCTGTCTGTCTCTCCAGGTCTGTCTGTCTCTCTCCATCTCTGTCTGTCTGTCTCTCTCTCTCTGTCTCTGTCTGTCTGTCTCTCCTGGTCCGTCTCTCTCTCTCCGTCTCTGTCTGTCTGTCTCTCATGGTCTGTCTCTCTCTCTCTCTATTCATCTCTGTCTGTCTCTCTCTCCATCTCTGTCTGTCTGTCTCTCCTGGTCTGTCTCTCTCCGTCTCTGTCTGTCTGTCTCTCTCTCTCCGTCTCTGTCTGTCTCTCTTTCTCTCTCTCCATCTCTGTCTCTCTGTCTGTCTGTCTCTCCTGGTCAGTCTCTCTCTCCGTCTGTCTGTCTGTCTCTCCTGGTCAGTCTCTCTCTCCGTCTCTGTCTGTCTGTCTCTCCTGGTCAGTCTCTCTCTCCGTCTCTGTCTGTCTGTCTCTCCTGGTCAGTCTCTCTCTCTGTCTCTGTCTGTCTGTCTCTCCTGGTCTGTCTCTCTTTCTTTCCTTCTATCTCCCAAAACAACCTCTCTCTCTCCATCTATCTGTCTGTCTCTCCTGATCAGTCTCTCTCTCTGTCTCTGTCTGTCTGTCTGTCTCTCTCTGTCTGTCTGTCTCTCCTGGTCAGTCTCTCTCTCTGTCTCTCCTGGTCTGTCTCTCTTTCTTTCCTTCTATCTCCCAAAACAACCTCTCTCTCTCCATCTCTGTCTGTCTGTCTCTCCTGATCAGTCTCTCTCTCCGTCTCTGTCTGTCTGTCTCTCCTGGTCTGTCTGTCTCTCTCCATCTCTGTCTGTCTCTCCAGCTATGTCTGTCTGTCTGTCTCTCTCTCTCTGTCTCTGTCTGTCTCTCCTGGTCCGTCTCTCTCTCTCTGTCTCTGTCTCTGTCTGTCAGTCTCTCCTGGTCTGTCTCTCTCTCTCCGTCTCTGTCTGTCTGTCTCTCATGGTCTGTCTCTCTCTCTCTATTCATCTATGTCTGTCTCTCTCTCCATCTCTGTATGTCTGTCTCTCCTGGTCTGTCTCTCTCCGTCTCTGTCTGTCTGTCTGTCTCTCTCCGTCTCTGTCTGTCTGTCTCTCCTGGTCTGTCTCTCTCTCTCCGTCTCTGTCTGTCTCTCTTTCTTTCCTTCTATCTCCCAAAACAACCTCTCTATGTATTTCAACTTCCTCTACGCCCAGACATAGCCAAGGGGAGATGGGGGGTTGGGGGGGGGGGGGGGGGGGGGGGGGGGGCTCAAGCTACAGACTATATAGGTCTGTTAATACAGGACTAGTTATACAGGACTAGTTACACAGGACTAGTAATACAGGACTAGTAATACAGGACTAGTAATACATGACTAGTTATACAGGACTAGTAATACAGGACTAGTTATACAGGACTAGTTCATTAGGACGAGTAATACATGACTAGTAATACAGGACTAGTAATACAGAACTAGTAATACAGGACTAGTTAAACAGGACTAGTAATACAGGACTAGTAATACAGGACTAGTTATACAGGACTAGTAATACAGGACTAGTTATACAGGACTAGTAATACAGGACTAGTAATACAGGACTAGTTATATAGGACTAGTAATACATGACTAGTAATACATGACTAGTAATACAGGACTAGTAATATAGGACTATTAATACAGGACAAGTTATATAGGACTAGTAAAACAGGACTAGTTATACAGGACTAGTTACACAGGACTAGTAATACAGGACTAGTAATACAGGACTAGTAATACAGGACTAGTTATACAGGACTAGTTACACAGGACTAGTAATACAGGACTAGTAATACAGGACTAGTAATACAGGAATAGTTATACAGGACTAGTAATACAGGACTAGTAATACAGGACTAGTTATACATGACTAGTAATACAGGACTAGTAATACAGAACTCATTATACATGACTAGTAATACAGGACTAGTAATACAGGACTAGTAATACAGGACTAGTAATACAGGACTAGTTATACAGGACTAGTAATACAGGACTAGTAATACAGGACTAGTAATACAGGACTAGTAATACAGGACTAGTAATACAGGACTAGTTATACAGCACTAGTAATACAGGACTAGTAATACAGGACTAGTAATGCAGGTCTGTTAATACAGGACTAGTTATATAGTAATAGTAATACAGGACTAGTTATATAGGACTAGTAATGCAGGACTAGTAAAACAGAACTAGTAATACAGGACTAGTAATACAGAACTAGTTATACAGAACTAGTTATACGGGACTAGTAATACAGGACTAGTAATACATAACTAGTAATGCAGGTATGTTAATACATGACTAGTTATATAGGACTACTAATACAGGACTAGTTATATAGGACTAGTAATACAGGACTAGTAAAACAGGACTAGTAATACAGGACAAGTAATATAGAACTAGTTATACATAACTAGTTATACAGGACTTGTAATACAGGACTAGTAATACAAGACTAGTTATACAGGACTAGTTATACAGGATTAGTAATACAGGACTAGAAAATACAGGACTAGTAAAGGTATGTTAATACAGGACTAGTAATACATGACTAGTAATACAGGACTAGTAAATGTATGTTAATACAGGACTAGTATTACAGGACTAGTAACACAGGACTAGTAAAGGTCTGTTAATATAGCACTAGTAATACAGGACTAGTAATACAGAACTAGTAAAGGTATGTTAATACAGGACTAGTAATAAAGGACTAGTTATATATGACTAGTAATACAGGACTAGTAAATGTATTTTAATACAGGACTAGTAATACAGGACTAGTATTACAGGACTAGTAATACAGGACAAGTAATACAGGACTATAATACAGGACTAGTAATACAGGACTAGTAAAGGTATGTTAATACAGGACTAGTAATACAGGACTAGTAATACAGGACTAGTAATACAGGACTAGTAAAGGTATGTTAATACAGGACTAGTAATACAGGACTAGTAATACAGGACTAGTAATACAGGACTATAATACAGGACTAGTAATACAGGACTAGTAATACAGGACTAGTAATACAGGACTAGTAATACAGGACTAGTAATACAGGACTAGCAATACAGGACTAGCAATACAGGACTAGTAAAGGAATGTTAATACAGGACTAGTAATACAGGACTAGTAATACAGGACTAGTAATACAGGACTAGCAATACAGGACTAGTAAAGGAATGTTAATACAGGACTAGTAATACAGGACTAGTAATACAGGACTAGTAATACAGGACTAGTAATACAGGACTAGCAATACAGGACTAGTAAAGGAATGTTAATACAGGACTAGTAATACAGGACTAGTAATACAGGACTAGTAATACAGGACTAGCAATACAGGACTAGTAAAGGAATGTTAATACAGGACTAGTAATACAGGACTAGTAATACAGGACTAGCAATACAGGACTAGTAATACAGGACTAGCAATACAGGACTAGTAAAGGAATGTTAATACAGGACTAGTAATACAGGACTAGTAATACAGGACAAGTAATACA
>NW_022263208.1:47500-72380 GCF_002021735.2 Oncorhynchus kisutch
TGTATTAGGTCCATGAGCTGTTGTCTATTAATGTTCTGTATTAGGTCCATGAGGAGCTGTTGTCTATTAATGTTCTGTATTAGGTCCATGAGCTGTTGTCTATTAATGTTCTGTATTAGGTTCATGAGGAGCTGTTGTCTATTAATGTTCTGTATTAGGTCCATGAGCTGTTGTCTATTAATGTTCTGTATTAGGTCCATGAGCTGTTGTCTATTAATGTTCTGTATTAGGTCCATGAGCTGTTGTCTATTAATGTTCTGTATTAGGTCCATGAGCTGTTGTCTATTAATGTTCTGTATTAGGTTCATGAGGAGCTGTTGTCTATTAATGTTCTGTATTAGGTCCATGAGCTGTTGTCTATTAATGTTCTGTATTAGGTCCATGAGCTGTTGTCTATTAATGTTCTGTATTAGGTCCATGAGGAGCTGTTGTCTATTAATGTTCTGTATTAGGTCCATGAGCTGTTGTCTATTAATGTTCTGTATTAGGTCCATGAGCTGTTGTCTATTAATGTTCTGTATTAGGTCCATGAGCTGTTGTCTATTAATGTTCTGTATTAGGTTCATGAGGAGCTGTTGTCTATTAATGTTCTGTATTAGGTCCATGAGCTGTTGTCTATTAATGTTCTGTATTAGGTCCATGAGCTGTTGTCTATTAATGTTCTGTATTAGGTCCATGAGCTGTTGTCTATTAATGTTCTGTATTAGGTCCATGAGCTGTTGTCTATTAATGTTCTGTATTAGGTCCATGAGCTGTTGTCTATTAATGTTCTGTATTAGGTCCATGAGTTGTTGTCTATTAATGTTCTGTATTAGGTCCATGAGCTGTTGTCTATTAATGTTCTGTATTAGGTTCATGAGGAGCTGTTGTCTATTAATGTTCTGTATTAGGTCCATGAGCTGTTGTCTATTAATGTTCTGTATTAGGTCCATGAGCTGTTGTCTATTAATGTTCTGTATTAGGTCCATGAGCTGTTGTCTATTAATGTTCTGTATTAGGTCCATGAGCTGTTGTCTATTAATGTTCTGTATTAGGTCCATGAGCTGTTGTCTATTAATGTTCTGTATTAGGTCCATGAGCTGTTGTCTATTAATGTTCTGTATTAGGTCATGAGCTGTTGTCTATTAATGTTCTGTATTAGGTCCATGAGCTGTTGTCTATTAATGTTCTGTATTAGGTTCATGAGGAGCTGTTGTCTATTAATGTTCTGTATTAGGTCCATGAGCTGTTGTCTATTAATGTTCTGTATTAGGTCCATGAGCTGTTGTCTATTAATGTTCTGTATTAGGTCCATGAGCTGTTGTCTATTAATGTTCTGTATTAGGTTCATGAGGAGCTGTTGTCTATTAATGTTCTGTATTAGGTCCATGAGCTGTTGTCTATTAATGTTCTGTATTAGGTCCATGAGGAGCTGTTGTCTATTAATGTTCTGTATTAGGTCCATGAGCTGTTGTCTATTAATGTTCTGTATTAGGTCCATGAGCTGTTGTCTATTAATGTTCTGTATTAGGTCCATGAGCTGTTGTCTATTAATGTTCTGTATTAGGTCCATGAGCTGTTGTCTATTAATGTTCTGTATTAGGTCCATGAGGCTGTTGTCTATTAATGTTCTGTATTAGGTCCATGAGCTGTTGTCTATTAATGTTCTGTATTAGGTTCATGAGGAGCTGTTGTCTATTAATGTTCTGTATTAGGTCATGAGCTGTTGTCTATTAATGTTCTGTATTAGGTCCATGAGCTGTTGTCTATTAATGTTCTGTATTAGGTCCATGAGCTGTTGTCTATTAATGTTCTGTATTAGGTTCATGAGGAGCTGTTGTCTATTAATGTTCTGTATTAGGTCCATGAGCTGTTGTCTATTAATGTTCTGTATTAGGTCCATGAGCTGTTGTCTATTAATGTTCTGTATTAGGTCCATGAGGAGCTGTTGTCTATTAATGTTCTGTATTAGGTCCATGAGCTGTTGTCTATTAATGTTCTGTATTAGGTCCATGAGCTGTTGTCTATTAATGTTCTGTATTAGGTCCATGAGCTGTTGTCTATTAATGTTCTGTATTAGGTTCATGAGGAGCTGTTGTCTATTAATGTTCTGTATTAGGTCATGAGCTGTTGTCTATTAATGTTCTGTATTAGGTCCATGAGCTGTTGTCTATTAATGTTCTGTATTAGGTCCATGAGCTGTTGTCTATTAATGTTCTGTATTAGGTCCATGAGCTGTTGTCTATTAATGTTCTGTATTAGGTCCATGAGCTGTTGTCTATTAATGTTCTGTATTAGGTCCATGAGTTGTTGTCTATTAATGTTCTGTATTAGGTCCATGAGCTGTTGTCTATTAATGTTCTGTATTAGGTTCATGAGGAGCTGTTGTCTATTAATGTTCTGTATTAGGTCCATGAGCTGTTGTCTATTAATGTTCTGTATTAGGTCCATGAGCTGTTGTCTATTAATGTTCTGTATTAGGTCCATGAGCTGTTGTCTATTAATGTTCTGTATTAGGTCCATGAGCTGTTGTCTATTAATGTTCTGTATTAGGTCCATGAGCTGTTGTCTATTAATGTTCTGTATTAGGTCCATGAGCTGTTGTCTATTAATGTTCTGTATTAGGTCCATGAGCTGTTGTCTATTAATGTTCTGTATTAGGTCCATGAGCTGTTGTCTATTAATGTTCTGTATTAGGTTCATGAGGAGCTGTTGTCTATTAATGTTCTGTATTAGGTCCATGAGCTGTTGTCTATTAATGTTCTGTATTAGGTCCATGAGCTGTTGTCTATTAATGTTCTGTATTAGGTCCATGAGCTGTTGTCTATTAATGTTCTGTATTAGGTTCATGAGGAGCTGTTGTCTATTAATGTTCTGTATTAGGTCCATGAGCTGTTGTCTATTAATGTTCTGTATTAGGTCCATGAGGAGCTGTTGTCTATTAATGTTCTGTATTAGGTCCATGAGCTGTTGTCTATTAATGTTCTGTATTAGGTCCATGAGCTGTTGTCTATTAATGTTCTGTATTAGGTCCATGAGCTGTTGTCTATTAATGTTCTGTATTAGGTCCATGAGCTGTTGTCTATTAATGTTCTGTATTAGGTCCATGAGGAGCTGTTGTCTATTAATGTTCTGTATTAGGTCCATGAGCTGTTGTCTATTAATGTTCTGTATTAGGTTCATGAGGAGCTGTTGTCTATTAATGTTCTGTATTAGGTCCATGAGCTGTTGTCTATTAATGTTCTGTATTAGGTCCATGAGCTGTTGTCTATTAATGTTCTGTATTAGGTCCATGAGCTGTTGTCTATTAATGTTCTGTATTAGGTCCATGAGCTGTTGTCTATTAATGTTCTGTATTAGGTTCATGAGGAGCTGTTGTCTATTAATGTTCTGTATTAGGTCCATGAGCTGTTGTCTATTAATGTTCTGTATTAGGTCCATGAGCTGTTGTCTATTAATGTTCTGTATTAGGTCCATGAGGAGCTGTTGTCTATTAATGTTCTGTATTAGGTCCATGAGCTGTTGTCTATTAATGTTCTGTATTAGGTCCATGAGCTGTTGTCTATTAATGTTCTGTATTAGGTCCATGAGCTGTTGTCTATTAATGTTCTGTATTAGGTTCATGAGGAGCTGTTGTCTATTAATGTTCTGTATTAGGTCCATGAGCTGTTGTCTATTAATGTTCTGTATTAGGTCCATGAGCTGTTGTCTATTAATGTTCTGTATTAGGTCCATGAGCTGTTGTCTATTAATGTTCTGTATTAGGTCCATGAGCTGTTGTCTATTAATGTTCTGTATTAGGTCCATGAGTTGTTGTCTATTAATGTTCTGTATTAGGTCCATGAGCTGTTGTCTATTAATGTTCTGTATTAGGTTCATGAGGAGCTGTTGTCTATTAATGTTCTGTATTAGGTCCATGAGCTGTTGTCTATTAATGTTCTGTATTAGGTTCATGAGGAGCTGTTGGTCTATTAATGTTCTGTATTAGGTCCATGAGCTGTTGTCTATTAATGTTCTGTATTAGGTCCATGAGCTGTTGTCTATTAATGTTCTGTATTAGGTCCATGAGCTGTTGTCTATTAATGTTCTGTATTAGGTTCATGAGGAGCTGTTGTCTATTAATGTTCTGTATTAGGTCCATGGGCTAGAATACTGAGACCAGAATACAGAGACTAGAATACAGAGACTAGAATACAGAGACTAGAATACAGAGACTATAATACAGAGACTAGAATACAGAGACTAGAATACAGAGACTAGAATACAGAGACTACAATACAGAGACTAGAATACAGAGACTAGAATACATAGACTAGAATACAGAGGCTAGAATACAGAGACTAGAATACAGAGACTAGAATACAGAGACTAGAATACAGAGACTAGAATACAGAGACTAGAATACAGAGACTAGAATACAGCGACTAGAATACAGAGACTAGAATACAGAGACTAGAATACAGAGACTATAATACAGAGACCAGAAAAAAGAGACTAGACAGAGACTAGAATACAGAGACCAGACAGAGACTAGTATACGGAGACTAGAATACAGAGACCAGAAAAAAGAGACTAGACAGAGACTAGTATACAGAGACCAGACAGAGACTAGTATACAGAGACTAGAATACAGAGACCTGAATACAGAGACTAGAATACAGAGACCAGAAAAAAGAGACTAGACAGAGACTAGAATACAGAGACCAGACAGAGACTAGTATACAGAGACTAGAATACAGAGACCAGACAGAGACTAGAATACAGAGACTAGAATACAGAGACCAGACAGAGACTAGAATACAGAGACTAGAATACAGAGACTAGAATACATAGACCAGTATACAGAGAATAGAATACATAGACCAGTATACAGAGACTAGAATACAGAGACCAGAATACAGAGACTAGACAGAGAATGAACAGGGTACTGTCATTCTCTACTACAGTCTACTGTAGAGGTATAGAGGTATGTCGACCCTGGGAAAGGCAGGTAGTGACATCACATCCTGTGTTGCCACGGCAGAATGATGACTAGTAAAGGAGGTACAAGTCCCTGGTTACATCCTGCCACATTTTGACCAGTGGCCATATAGGGAATAGGGTGTGATTTAGCATGCAAACCCAAAACAAACAGATCTAGTTCTGGGGTCCATGAGCTGTTGTCTATTAATGTTCTGTATTAGGTCCATGAGCTGTTGTCTATTAATGTTCTGTATTAGGTCCATGAGCTGTTGTCTATTAATGTTCTGTATTAGGTCCATGAGCTGTTGTCTATTAATGTTCTGTATTAGGTCCATGAGCTGTTGTCTATTAATGTTCTGTATTAGGTCCATGAGCTGTTGTCTATTAATGTTCTGTATTAGGTCCATGAGCTGTTGTCTATTAATGTTCTGTATTAGGTCCATGAGCTGTTGTCTATTAATGTTCTGTATTAGGTCCATGAGCTGTTGTCTATTAATGTTCTGTATTAGGTCCATGAGCTGTTGTCTATTAATGTTCTGTATTAGGTTCATGAGGAGCTGTTGTCTATTAATGTTCTGTATTAGGTCCATGAGCTGTTGTCTATTAATGTTCTGTATGAGGTCCATGAGCTGTTGTCTATTAATGTTCTGTATTAGGTCCATGAGCTGTTGTCTATTAATGTTCTGTATTAGGTCCATGAGCTGTTGTCTATTAATGTTCTGTATTAGGTTCATGAGGAGCTGTTGTCTATTAATGTTCTGTATTAGGTCCATGAGCTGTTGTCTATTAATGTTCTGTATTAGGTCCATGAGCTGTTGTCTATTAATGTTCTGTATTAGGTCCATGAGCTGTTGTCTATTAATGTTCTGTATTAGGTTCATGAGGAGCTGTTGTCTATTAATGTTCTGTATTAGGTCCATGAGCTGTTGACAGAGACTATAATACAGAGACTAGAATACGGAGACTAGAATACAGAGACTAGAATACAGAGACCAGGAAAACAGAGACTAGAATACAGACTAGAATACAGAGACTAAACATAAACTAGAATACAGAGACTAGACAGAGACTAGAATACAGACTAGAAAACAGAGACCAGAATACAGAGACCAGAATATAGAGACTAGAACACAGAGACTATAACACAGAGACCAGAATACAGAGACCAGAATATAGAGACTAGAATACATAGACTACAATACAGAGACTCGAACACAGAGACTAGACAGAGACTAGAATACAGAGAATAGAATACAGAAACTAGAAGACAGAGACTAGAATACGGAGACTAGAATACAGAGACTAGAATACAGAGACCAGAATACAGACTAGAATACAGAGACTAGAATACAGACTAGAATACAGAGACTAGAATACAGACTAGAATACAGAGACCAGAATACAGACTAGAATACAGAGACTAGAATACAGAGACTAGAATACAGAGACCAGAATACAGAGACCAGAATATAGAGACTAGAATACAGAGACCAGAATACAGACTAGAATACAGAGACTAGAATACAGAGACTAGAATACAGAGACTAGAATACAGAGACTAGAATACAGAGACTAGAATACAGAGACCAGAATACAGACTAGAATACAGAGACCAGACAGAGACTAGAATACAGAGACCAGCCAGAGACTAGAATACAGAGACTAGAATACAGAGACCAGAATATAGAGACTAGAACACAGAGACCAGAATACAGAGACTAGAATACAGAGACTAGAATACAGAGACTAGAATACAGAGACTAGACAGATACTAGAATACAGAGACTAGAATACAGAGACTAGACAGATACTAGAATACAGAGACTAGACAGAGACTAGAACACAGAGACCAGAATACAGAGACTAGAATACAGAGACTAGAATACAGAGACCAGAATACAGAGACTAGACTACAGAGACCAGAATATAAAGACTAGAATACAGAGACTAGACAGAGACTAGAATACAGAGACCAGAATACAGAGACTAGAATACAGAGACTAGAATACAGAGACTAGAATACAGAGACTAGAATACAGAGACTAGAATACAGAGACCAGACAGAGACTATAATACAGAGACTAGACAGAGACTAGAATACAGCGACTAGACAGAGACTAGAATACAGAGACTAGAATACAGAGACTAGAATATAGAGACCAGAATACAGAGACTAGAATACAGAGACCAGAATACAGAGACCAGAATATAGAGACTGGTCAGAGACTATAATATAGAGACTAGAATACAGAGACCAGAATACATAGACTAGAATACAGAGACCTGAATACAGAGACTAGTATACAGAGACCAGAATACAGAGACTAGACAGAGACTAGAATATAGAGATTAGAATACAGAGACCAGAATACAGAGACTATAATACAGAGACCAGAATACAGAGACTAGAATATAGAGACTAGAATACAGAGACTAGAATACAGAGACTAGAATATAGAGACTAGACTACAGAGACTAGAATATAGAGACTATAATATAGAGACCATAATACAGAGACTATAATACAGAGACTAGAATACAGAGACTAGAATACAGAGACTAGAATACAGAGACTAGAATACAGAGACTAGAATACAGAGACTAGAATACAGAGACTAGAATACAGAGACTAGAATACAGAGACTAGAATACAGAGACTAGAATACAGAGACCAGACAGAGACTATAATACAGCGACTAGACAGAGACTAGAATACAGAGACTAGAATACAGAGACTAGAATACAGAGACTAGAATACAGAGACTAGAATACAGAGACTATAATACAGAGACTAGAATACAGAGACTAGAATACAGCGACTAGAATACAGAGACTAGAATACAGAGACTAGAATACAGAGACCAGAATACAGAGACTAGAATACAGAGACCAGACAGAGACTAGAATACAGAGACTAGAATACAGAGACTAGAATACAGAGACTAGAATACAGAGACTACAATACAGAGACTACAATACAGAGACTAGAATACATAGACTAGAATACAGAGGCTAGAATACAGAGACTAGAATACAGAGACTAGAATACAGAGACTAGAATACAGAGACTAGAATACAGAGACTAGAATACAGAGACTAGAATACAGAGACCAGAAAAAAGAGACTAGACAGAGACTAGAATACAGAGACCAGACAGAGACTAGTATACAGAGACTAGAATACAGAGACCAGAAAAAAGAGACTAGACAGAGACTAGAATACAGAGATCAGACAGAGACTAGTATACAGAGACTAGAATACAGAGACCTGAATACAGAGACTAGAATACAGAGACCAGAAAAAAGAGACTAGACAGAGACTAGAATACAGAGACCAGACAGAGACTAGTATACAGAGACTAGAATACAGAGACCAGACAGAGACTAGAATACAGAGACTAGAATACAGAGACCAGACAGAGACTAGAATACATAGACCAGTATACAGAGACTAGAATACAGAGACCAGAATACAGAGACTAGACAGAGAATGAACAGGGTACTGTCATTCTCTACTACAGTCTACTGTAGAGGTATAGAGGTATGTCGACCCTGGGAAAGGCAGGTAGTGACATCACATCCTGTGTTGCCACGGCAGAATGATGACTAGTAAAGGAGGTACAAGTCCCTGGTTACATCCTGCCACATTTTGACCAGTGGCCATATAGGGAATAGGGTGGGATTTAGCAAGCAAACCCAAAACAAACAGATCTAGTTCTGGGGTCCATGAGCTGTTGTCTATTAATGTTCTGTATTAGGTCCATGAGCTGTTGTCTATTAATGTTCTGTATTAGGTCCATGAGCTGTTGTCTATTAATGTTCTGTATTAGGTTCATGAGGAGCTGTTGTCTATTAATGTTCTGTATTAGGTCCATGAGCTGTTGTCTATTAATGTTCTGTATTAGGTCCATGAGCTGTTGTCTATTAATGTTCTGTATTAGGTCCATGAGCTGTTGTCTATTAATGTTCTGTATTAGGTCCATGAGCTCTTGTCTATTAATGTTCTGTATTAGGTCCATGAGCTGTTGTCTATTAATGTTCTGTATTAGGTCCATGAGGAGCTGTTGTCTATTAATGTTCTGTATTAGGTCCATGAGGAGCTGTTGTCTATTAATGTTCTGTATTAGGTTCATGAGCTGTTGTCTATTAATGTTCTGTATTAGGTCCATGAGCTGTTGTCTATTAATGTTCTGTATTAGGTCCATGAGCTGTTGTCTATTAATGTTCTGTATTAGGTCCATGAGCTGTTGTCTATTAATGTTCTGTATTAGGTTCATGAGCTGTTGTCTATTAATGTTCTGTATTAGGTTCATGAGCTGTTGTCTATTAATGTTCTGTATTAGGTCCATGAGCTGTTGTCTATTAATGTTCTGTATTAGGTCCATGAGCTGTTGTCTATTAATGTTCTGTATTAGGTCCATGAGCTGTTGTCTATTAATGTTCTGTATTAGGTCCATGAGCTGTTGTCTATTAATGTTCTGTATTAGGTTCATGAGGAGCTGTTGTCTATTAATGTTCTGTATTAGGTCCATGAGCTGTTGTCTATTAATGTTCTGTATTAGGTCCATGAGCTGTTGTCTATTAATGTTCTGTATTAGGTCCATGAGCTGTTGTCTATTAATGTTCTGTATTAGGTCCATGAGCTGTTGTCTATTAATGTTCTGTATTAGGTCCATGAGGAGCTGTTGTCTATTAATGTTCTGTATTAGGTCCATGAGGAGCTGTTGTCTATTAATGTTCTGTATTAGGTTCATGAGCTGTTGTCTATTAATGTTCTGTATTAGGTCCATGAGCTGTTGTCTATTAATGTTCTGTATTAGGTCCATGGGCTAGAATACAGAGACCAGAATACAGAGACTAGAATACAGAGACTAGAATACATAGACCAGTATACAGAGACTAGACAGAGAATGAACAGGGTACTGTCATTCTCTACTACAGTCTACTGTAGAGGTATAGAGGTATGTCGACCCTGGGAAAGGCAGGTAGTGACATCACATCCTGTGTTGCCACGGCAGAATGATGACTAGTAAAGGAGGTACAAGTCCCTGGTTACATCCTGCCACATTTTGACCAGTGGCCATATAGGGAATAGGGTGTGATTTAGCATGCATACCCAAAACAAACAGATCTAGTTCTGGGGTCCATGAGCTGTTGTCTATTAATGTTCTGTATTAGGTCCATGAGCTGTTGTCTATTAATGTTCTGTATTAGGTTCATGAGCTGTTGTCTATTAATGTTCTGTATTAGGTCCATGAGCTGTTGTCTATTAATGTTCTGTATTAGGTCCATGAGCTGTTGTCTATTAATGTTCTGTATTAGGTCCATGAGCTGTTGTCTATTAATGTTCTGTATTAGGTCCATGAGCTGTTGTCTATTAATGTTCTGTATTAGGTCCATGAGCTGTTGTCTATTAATGTTCTGTATTAGGTCCATGAGCTGTTGTCTATTAATGTTCTGTATTAGGTCCATGAGCTGTTGTCTATTAATGTTCTGTATTAGGTCCATGAGCTGTTGTCTATTAATGTTCTGTATTAGGTCCATGAGCTGTTGTCTATTAATGTTCTGTATTAGGTCCATGAGCTGTTGTCTATTAATGTTCTGTATTAGGTCCATGAGGAGCTGTTGTCTATTAATGTTCTGTATTAGGTCCATGAGGAGCTGTTGTCTATTAATGTTCTGTATTAGGTCCATGAGCTGTTGTCTATTAATGTTCTGTATTAGGTCCATGAGCTGTTGTCTATTAATGTTCTGTATTAGGTCCATGAGCTGTTGTCTATTAATGTTCTGTATTAGGTCCATGAGCTGTTGTCTATTAATGTTCTGTATTAGGTCCATGAGCTGTTGTCTATCAATGTTCTGTATTAGGTCCATGTTTCATGTTCTGTGTGGAACCGCAGGAAGAGTAGATGCTGCTTTTGCAACAGCTAATAACACCAACAGATATCCAACCACTGAATATACTAATGGGGATCCTAAAACACCAACAAATATCCAACCCCTCTTACCGCTCCTCTGCTGTCCCCTGAATATACTAATGGGGATCCTAATAAAACACCAGATATCCAACCCCCACTTCCAAGAGTTAATGAACAGTGAGCGTGGTGAAATTTGGGGAGCGCATCGTCAGTAGTGTACCTTTGATTCGGCCTTTCACACTATACACCCTCCCCAAAGGCGGCCAGCGACAGGGTGATCAATCCTACGCTTGCGTCCCCTTCCCAATTAGTCATAGGAGTTGCCTTGTTGTTGATAGCCAACATCCCATGGGACTATGCATGGCAGGGGCGTCCTCCTCCCTGAGTCAAGCATTGTTGACCGCATACCTCCTGGCCCTCTCACTTCGGGGCCCAGCTGGGGTCTTTCCTCTTCATCCAGAGCAAGGTTTTTAAGGACTTGGTTGTGACGCCTAGTGTAGCGTCCTTGGGTGAGGCTTGTTTTACACCCTGTGAGAATGTGCCTGAGGTTGGCTGGCATGGAACAGAGGGCACAGTCCGGATCTTCACCATACCATTGGTGAAGATTAACTGGTGTTGGAAGGACGTCATATGTTGCTCTGATGGAAAAGCTCAACCGCCTCGCTTCCATGGCCCACAGATCCTTCCAGCTGATCTTCCTCTTCTCCACACTGTCCCATCGAGTCCACTCTCCCTGTTTGGCAAGAGAGAGTGCCTTGGCCCACCTTGCAGCCTCCTCCTGATGGCGTACTTCCTGCACTACCATCTTCCGCCGCTCGGGTGCAGTGGCCTTACTCCAAGCAGCACGGCTAGTTAGCCCAAGGCCTCCTCTCCCTTGCTGAACATGACCCACAATGTCAGCATGTCTGAGGGCTGCTGTTGCCTCCTGGACTGCTTCTCCTGGCCTCCATTTTCGCCCAGTTGCCAAGGTCGGCGCGTTGTTGCTCACCACTGGGTCTCGAGATTCATTCAGTGTCATCTGGAGCCTGATTTTTGCACACTTGAATTCCTCTGTTAGACTGGTGAGGGGCAGCTTGAGGACACCATCTCCATAGAGGCCTATGGTGGTAAGGCATCGTGGAACTCCGAGCCACTTCTTTAAGTAGCCTGTGACTCCTCTTTCCATCTTCTCCACTGTTGAGATTGGAACCTCATACACTGCTAAGGGCCACAACACCCGGGGTAGGAGACCAAACTGCAGACACCAGGCCTTTAACTTTCCAGGTAGCTGGGTGTTGTCGATGGACTGTAGGCTACTACTGATGTCTTTGCACAGCTGTTGCACCTGGTCTTTGTCCTTCAGGCTTGCATCATACCACCTTCCAAGGCTTTTTACCGGCTGCTCAGACACTGTTGGGATTTGGTCATCTCCGATGAAGAATTTCAGGTCAGAGAGTACTCCCTTCACAATCGAGATGCTGCGTGACTTGGATGGTTTAATCTTCATACGGGCCCAGCTGATGTTCTCCTCGAGTTTTCTGAGCAGTCTCCTGGTGCATGGGACAGTGGTGGTCAATGTTGTAATGTCGTCCATGTAGGCTCTGAGTGGAGGGAGGCGGAAACCAGAGTCGACTCGCTGTCCACCAGCAACCCATTTTGAGGATCTGATGATAACCTCCATTGCCATTGTGAATGCCAACGGAGAAATGATACATCCCGCAATTATACCTACATTCAGGCACTGCCATGAGGTGGTGAACTATGAGGTGGTGAAGCAGAACTGCAGATCCTGGAAGTACGACTTCACCAGGTTTGTGATGGTGTCCGGTATGTGGAAAAATCTGAAGGCAGACCACAGGAGTTCATGGGGCACAGAACCAAATGCATTGGCGAGGTCGAGGAAGACTACATGGAGGTCCCCATTTGGATCTGGTGCCAGATCATGCTGGAATGTTCCAAGCAGCCAGAGAACCCTGATATTCCTGCCTTCTGTACAGATGTATCGACGTACGCATTCCTTTGCAGGTACTCGGCCATCCTCTGGGCAATGACCCTAAAGAAGATTTTACCCTCGACATTCAGTAAGGAGATTGGGCGGAATTGGCTGATGTTCACTGCATCCTTCTCCTTAGGGATCAGGACCCCGCCTGCCCTACGCCATACTTTGGGTATTATCTTCTTCTGCCAAGCTGTTCTCATAAGCCTCCAGAGGAACCTCAGGACGTCTGGTGCGTTCTTATACACTTTGTACGGGACTCCATTTGGCCCCGGGGCTGATGCTGTTCTTGCCTCTCGAACTGTGTTTTCCACCTCTTTCCATGTCGGAGGGCTGGTCTCAATATGATGTACCTGAGGTTCAAAGGATGAGATATCTGATAGGATAGCTAGAAGTACATGTTGCTTTGAATCAAAGTTTGTTGTTCTCAGGTGCTCCTCTAGGTCTTTCTTTGTTGTTTTTAGAGCTCCACTTTTTTCCTTCGTGAAGAGACTTTTAAGGAACTTGAAGGGATCTTTATAGAATCGAGTTCTAGTTTGCTCTTTCTTCCTTCTGCGTTTCTGTAGGTTCTCTGCTCTACGGAGGGATGCCAACCGGGTTTTGATATCAGCCTGAAGTGCCTCTATGCCCTCCTTCTCCACTTCCGAGGCCTTCTTCCACTGTTTCTTAAGCAGCCGCCTTTCTTGAACGAGGCGCTTGATTTCTTGTTGCCTCCTGGAAACTGGTGGGGTTGGATCCTTTCTCCCGCCTTTTGCCTCTTCCACTCCAAATCTTTCTGTCCCGTAATCATAGATGATGTCCCCCATCCTCTCCAACTTCTTCTCCACTGTGCCTTCGAAGTTTCGAGGGTCAAGGTAAGGTCAGTATTCACTGTTTCGCACAACTTCTTGTCACTGGCGCCAGGCCACTTCACATACGGTCTGTGCCCTGGTAGTCTCCTCTCGACTGCAGGTCTGGGAGGCTGGGTGAGTTCCACTCCTGTTGTTGGTTCCACCTCAGTTGTTACTTGAGGTGCTTGAGTTTACGTCCTACGGTGCTTGAGTTTACGTCCTCCATGACAGTGGTACTGATGCACTGCAAACTATGGTTTACGTCCAGTTGCTGTGCTTCATTCGACTGATTTGATTGCTTTCGCAGAAAGTAATCAATGCGAGTTCTCTGTCTCTCTTTACCCAAACACCCCTTCTTCCCCTGGTGGATCCTCAACCCATGGTGTGATGTAACTTTCCTCCAACCACAGACACATACCTGCATCTGTTTGTGGCCCACTGTTGCAGCAGAACTTGTGACAGTTTCTGTGGTGTTCTCTTGTGCTGTGCTCTCATTACTCGTAGTCGTTTCCAGTCCAGTCGTTACCATGTTGTCAGCCGATGAGTCATCTTCCGCCCCCGCTCTCGCAGACTCTAGGGGTATTCTCGTATGTTGACTTTCTGTAGCTAAAGCGGGGGGAAGCATGGGAAACTACAGAAATGGGCAGCTACCCCATGACTGTCCCAGTGGGGTCTATTCCCTCCGGTCAGCCGTCTCTCCGTGCCGCCACAAGGACTTTCCCCTGTTGTCAGCTGATCTTTCTCAGCAGTCACTGGACAAGTCCAGATATTCAGATTCCTGAATATACCAATGGGGATCCTAATAAAACACCAGATATCCAACCCCTGAATATACTAATGGGGATCCTAATAAAACACCAGATATCCAACCCCTCTACCGCTCCTCTGCTGTCCCCTGAATAGCATGTCACCTCCCAGCTGCCAGACAGAGACCAGGAAGTAAAACCATTTTAATCAAATGGATTCTACTGAGACCTAAGACGTTGATGGAAAACCTATAATGTCCCTAGGCCTTTCCCTCTGTTTGTCTCCTGTTCTTAATTAGGAGAGGACCTTACCTCTCCCCGAAAGGTGGTGTAGTATAGATATGTATAGACCCATTCTGTCAGGTGGTATAGTGTAGATATGTATAGACCCATTCTGTCAGGGTATAGACCCATTCTGTCAGGGGGTGTGGTATAGATATGTATAGACCCATTCTGTCAGGTGGTGTAGTATAGATATGTATAGACCCATTCTGTCAGGGGGTATAGTATAGATATGTATAGACCCATTCTGTCAGGGGGTATAGTATAGATATGTATAGACCCATTCTGTCAGGTGGTGTAGTATAGATATGTATAGACCCATTCTGTCAGGTGGTATAGTATAGATATGTATAGACCCATTCTGTCAGGTGGTGTAGTATAGATATGTATAGACCCATTCTGTCAGGTGGTATAGTATAGATATGTATAGTCTCATTCTGTCAGGGGGTATAGTATAGATATGTATAGACCCATTCTGTCAGATGGTATATTATAGATATGTATAGACCAATTCTGTCAGGTGGTATAGTATAGATATGTATAGACCCATTCTGTCAGGTGGTATAGTATAGATATGTATAGACCCATTCGGTCAGGAGGTATAGTATAGATATGTATAGACCCATTCTGTCAGGTGGTATAGTATAGATATGTATAGACCCATTCTGTCAGGGGGTATAGTATAGATATGTATAGACCCATTCTGTCAGGTGGTGTAGTATAGATACGTATAGACCCATTCTGTCAGGTGGTATATTATAGATATAGACCCATTCTGTCAGGGGGTATATTATAGATATATATAGACCCATTCTGTCAGGGGGTATAGTATAGATATATATAGACCCATTCTGTCAGGTGGTATAGCATAGATATATATATAGACCCATTCTGTCAGGTGGTGTAGTATAGATATATATAGACCCATTATGTCAGGGGTATAGTATAGATATGCATAGACCCATTCTGTCAGGTGGTATAGTATATATATATATATAGACCCATTCTGTCAGGGGGTATAGTATAGATATATATAGACCCATTCTGTCAGGGGGTATAGTATAGATATATATAGACCCATTCTGTCAGGGGGTATAGTATAGATATGTATAGACCCATTCTGTCAGGGTATAGACCCATTATGTCAGGGGGTGTAGTATAGATATGTATAGACCCATTCTGTCAGGTGGTGTAGTATAGATATGTATATACCCATTCTGTCAGGGGGTATAGTATAGATATGTATAGACCCATTCTGTCAGGTGGTATAGTATAGATATGTATAGACCCATTCTGTCAGGTGGTGTAGTATAGATATGTATAGAACCATTCTGTCAGGTGGTATAGTATAGATATGTATAGACCCATTCTGTCAGGGTATAGACCCATTATGTCAGGGGGTGTAGTATAGATATGTATAGACCCATTCTGTCAGGTGGTGTAGTATAGATATGTATATACCCATTCTGTCAGGGGGTATAGTATAGATATGTATAGACCCATTCTGTCAGGTGGTATAGTATAGATATGTATAGACCCATTCTGTCAGGTGGTGTAGTATAGATATGTATAGACCCATTCTGTCAGGTGGTATAGTATAGATATGTATAGTCTCATTCTGTCAGGGGGTATAGTATAGATATGTATAGACCCATTCTGTCAGGTGGTGTAGTATAGATATGTATAGACCCATTCTGTCAGGTGGTATAGTATAGATATGTATAGCCCCATTCTGTCAGGTGGTATAGTATAGATATGTATAGACCCATTCTGTCAGGTGGTATAGTATAGATATGTATAGACCCATTCTGTCAGATGGTATAGTATAGATATAGACCCATTCTGTCAGGTGGTATAGTATAGATATATAGAGACCCTTCTCCATTCAGATGTTTTTGTCTACATACTAGGTCTGGTAAACAACGATAATTCCCAATAGCCGACCTGTTTAATAAATAAAGGTTACAGACCACAGTTTACCATATTGATAACGATCGACAGTTGATCATGTTTATCTTCAGGTCTGTTGACGTTTCTAAAGATCCATTATTGACGTTATAATATCAGCCACAGATAAGAGTGTTTAGAGTGACAGATAGAGTGTTTAGAGTGACAGATAGAGTGTTTAGAGTGACAGATAGAGTGTTTAGAGTGACAGATAGAGTGTTTAGAGTGACAGATAGAGTGTTTAGAGTGACAGATAGAGTGTTTAGAGTGACAGATAGAATGTTTAGAGTGACAGATAGTGTTTAGAGTGACAGATAGAGTGTTTAGCGTGACAGATAGAGTGTTTAGAGTGACAGAGTGTTTTTTGTAAAGCCATTAAAAAGCTGTTATCCCTCTGTGTGACAGAACTCTATCAACGTGATGCAGTGAGCTCTCCTTTTAAAGCAGCTCTTTAAAACCATGTTAGAACACACTGTTATGAGGAACCTGTTAGAACACATGACATGAGGAACCTGTTAGAACACATGTCATGAGGAACCTGTTAGAACACATGTTAGAACACATGTCATGAGGAACCTGTTAGAACACATGTCATGAGGAACCTGTTAGAACACATGTTAGAACACATGTCATGAGGAACCTGTTAGAACACATGTTAGAACACATGTCATGAGGAACCTGTTAGAACACATGTTAGAACACATGTCATGAGGAACCTGTTAGAACACATGTTAGAACACATGTCATGAGGAACCTGTTAGAACACATGTTAGAACACATGTCATGAGGAACCTGTTAGAACACATGTCATGAGGAACCTGTTAGAACACATGTTAGAACACATGTCATGAGGAACCTGTTAGAACACATGTCATGAGGAACCTGTTAGAACACATGGTTAGAACACATGTCATGAGGAACCTGTTAGAACACATGTTAGAACACATGTTATAAGGAAGTAGTTTAGATGAAGGCATCAGTCAAGGGAGGAAACACACACACACTCTCTCTCACACACACACACACACACACACACACACACACACACACACACACACACACACACACACACACACACCACACACACCACACACGCACACACACACACACGCACACACACACACACACACCCCAATACAATCTGACATGACTTTGGGCTCAGGTATCTCTCCTCTACATGTGGTAACCATGGAAACATCAACGTGGTCATCATCCCATTCCAGGACGGACTTCTAGAGCTGTCTGTTATTTCTAACCACGGACATGAATTATCCTGCTACGGTATGGCACAGCGTGTGTGAGAGAGAGAGAGAGAGAGAGAGAGAGATGGAAAGAGAGAGAGAGAGAGAGAGAGGGGAGAGAGAGAGATGGAAAGAGAGAGAGAGAGAGAGAGAGAGAGAGAGAGAGAGAGAGAGAGAGAGAGAGATGAGAGAGAGAGAGGGGGAGAGAGAGAGAGAGAGAGAGAGTAGAGAGAGAGGGAGAGAGAGATAGAGAGAGAGAGAGAGAGAGAGGGGGGGAGAGAGAGAGAGAGAGAGAGAGAGAGAGACAGAGAGAGATAGAGAAAGAGAGAAAGAGAGAGAGAGGAGAGAGAGAGAGAGAGAGAGAGAGAGAGAGGAGAAGAGAGAGAGAGAGAGAGAGATGAAAGAGAGAGAGTGAGAGAGAGAGAGGGAGAGAGAGAGATGAAAGAGGAGAGAGGGGAGAGAGAGAGATGGAAAGAGAGAGAGAGAGAGAGAGAGAGAGAGAGAGAGAGAGAGAGAGAGAGAGAGAGCGAGAGAGAGAGAGAGGGAGAGAGAGAGAGAGAGAGAGAGAGAGAGAGAGAGAGAGAGAGAGAGAGAGAGAGGAGAGAGAGAGAGACGACGAAGAGAGAGAGGAGAAGAGAGAGAGACATAGCGCGAGAGAGAGAAGAGAAAGAGGAGAGAGAGAGAGGAGAGAGAGAGAGAGAGAGTAGAGAGAGAGAGAGAGAGAGAGAGAGCAAGAGAGAAGAGAGAGAGGAGAGAGGAGAGAGAGAGACAGAGAGAGAGAGAAAGAGAGAAGAGAGAGAGGAGAGAGAGAGAGAGAGGTAGAGGTAAATAAAGATGCATCATCCTCTCTCTAAAACAGTGTAAAGCCTAGACCACCTTTTAAACAGGTTTTAAATCCATTCTAATTCCCCCTGAAGAAAAGGAGGAGAGTAGGACCACACACACACACACACCGGTTGACAGACATGCACATACACACACAGACACCCAGAACATCTCAAATGAGCTTGACAAAATCCTACAAGACAGTCACTCAGCATGGGCTGGAACTGTCCCTTCAGGGAGAGGAAGGAGAGCCTTGTAGTGTGGTGTGTGTGTGTGTGTGTGTGTGTGTGTGTGTGTGTGGTGTGTGTGTGTGTGTGTGTGTGTGTGGTGTGTGTGTGTGTGTGTGTGGTGTGTGTGTGTGTGTGGTGTGTGTTGTGTATGTGTGTATGTGTGTGTGTGTGTGTGTGTGTGTGTGATTGTGCTGCCTCCCTCATGCGGTCACCACGGATACAGGAGATACCCCGCGGCACCCTGGGAGTCCAACTGTCACCATCACTCAGTGCTGTAATTAGGACCTCAGTATGTAGGACATGTTCAGATATTACCAACATCATCCAGGAAGGAGAAGGAGAAGGAGAAGGAGAAGGAGAAGGAGAAGGAGAAGGAAGGAGAAGGAGAAGGAGAAGAAGGAGAAGGAGAAGGAGAAGAGAAGGAGAAGGAGGAGAAGGAGAAGGAAAAGAAGGAGAAGGAGAAGGAAAAGATGAAGGAGAAGGAGAAGAAGGAGAAGAAGAAGGAGAAGATAAATGAGGAGAAGAAGGAGAAGATAAATGAGTCAGAGAAGAAGGAGAAGAAGGAGAAGATAATGAGGAGAAGAAGGAGAAGATAAATGAGGAGAAGAAGGAGAAGATAAATGAGGAGAGAAGGAGAAGATAAATGAGGAGAAGAAGGAGAAGATAAATGAGTCGGAGAAGAAGAAGGAGAAGAAGAAAATAAAGGAGAAGGAGCAGAAGAAGGAGAAGAAGAAGAAGAGAAGAAGGAGAAGAAGAAGAAAGAGAAGAAGGAGAAGAAGAAGAAAGAGAAGAAGGAGAAGAAGAAGAAAGAGAAGAAGGAGAAGAAGAAGAAAGAGAAGAAGGAGAAGAAGAACAAGTGAAAGAAGAAGAGGGAGAAGAAGGAGAGTTCTGTAAATAAGTACGAATGTCCTCGGGAGTATCTGAAGGATTTGTCATTATAATTTACCCAACATTCACAACCACACACACACACACACAGTGAAAAAACAACCCGAAACCTTGTGCTAACGGTCAATTTCAGAATTTATTTTATTTTATAATTATTTCCTAATATTGCAGTTTTTGTTTTGTTTTTCTCTTTGTAGTTTGTGGAGGAAAATAATGATGTTTTGGGGCGAGATAAACTGCAATATATTCATTATTTACAACTCATAACGCTAACAACTCAGAACGTACTGCTCTTTTACAACAGTGGATCAGTGCTCAGAAGTACTGCTCTGGGTCAGTACTCAGCAACGTACTGCTCTGGGTCAGTACTCAGAACGTACTGCTCTGGGTCAGTACTCAGAACGTACTGCTCTGGGTCAGTACTCAGAACGTACTGCTCTGTTACAACAGTGGGTCAGTACTCAGAACGTACTGCTCTGGGTCAGTACTCAGACGTACTGCTCTGGGTCAGTACTCAGAACGTACTGCTCTGGGTCAGTACTCAGAACGTACTGCTCTGGGTCAGTCTCAGAACGTCTGTCTGGGTCGGTACTCAGAACGTACTGCTCTGGGTCGGTACTCAGAACGTACTGCTCTGGGTCGGTACTCAGAACGTACTGCTCTGGGTCGGTATCAGAACGTACTGCTCTGGGTCGGTACTCAGAAACGTATGCTCTGGGTCGGTACTCAGAACGTACTGCTCTGGGTCGTACTCAAACGTACTGTCTGGGTCGGTACTCAGAACGTACTGCTCTGGGTCGGTACTAGAACGTACTGCTCTGGGTCGGTCTCCAAAACGTACTGCTCTGGGTCGGTACCAGAACGTTACTGCTCTGGATCGGTACTCAGAACGTACTGCTCTGGGTCGGTACTCAGAACGTACTGCTCTGGGTCAGTACTCAGAACGTACTGCTCTGTAACAACAGTGGGTCAGTACTCAGAACGTACTGCTCTGGGTCAGTACTCAGAATGTACTGCTCTGGGTCAGTACTCAGAACGTACTGCTCTGTAACAACAGTGGGTCAGTACTCAGAACGTACTACTCTGTTACAACAGTGGGTCAGTACTCAGAACGTACTGCTCTATTACAACAGTGGGTCAGTACTCAGAACGTACTGCTCTGTTACAACAGTGGGTCATTACTCAGAACGTACTGCTCTGTTACAACAGTGGGTGGGTACTCATAATGTACTGCTCTGGGTCAGTACTCAGAACGTACTGCTCTGAGTCAGTACTCAGAAAGTACTGCTCTGTTACAACAGTGGGTAAGTACTCAGAACGTACTGCTCTGTAACAACAGTGGGTCAGTACTAAGAATGTACTGCTCTGGGTCAGTACTCAGAATGTACTGCTCTGTTACAACAGTGGGTCAGTACTCAGAACGTACTGCTCTGTAACAACAGTGGGTCAGTACTCAGAACGTACTGCTCTGGGTCAGTACTCAGAACGTACTGCTCTGGGTCAGTACTCAGAACGTACTGCTCTGGGTCAGTACTCATAACGTACTGCTCTGGGTCGGTACTCAGAACGTACTGCTCTGGGTCGGTACTCAGAACGTACTGCTCTGGGTCGGTACTCAGAACGTACTGCTCTGGGTCAGTACTCAGAACGTACTGCTCTGTAACAACAGTGGGTCAGTACTCAGAACGTACTGCTCTGGGTCAGTACTCAGAACGTACTGCTCTGGGTCAGTACTCAGAACGTACTGCTCTGGGTCAGTACTCAGAACGTACTGCTCTGTAACAACAGTGGGTCAGTACTCAGAACGTACTGCTCTGGGTCAGTACTCAGAATGTACTGCTCTGTTACAACAGTGGGTCAGTACTCAGAATGTACTACTCTGTTACAACAGTGGGTCAGTACTCAGAACGTACTGCTCTATTACAACAGTGGGTCATTACTCAGAACGTACTGCTCTGTTACAACAGTGGGTCATTACTCAGAACGTACTGCTCTGTTACAACAGTGGGTGGGTACTCATAATGTACTGCTCTGGGTCAGTACTCAGAACGTACTGCTCTGGGTCAGTACTCAGAATGTACTGCTCTGTTACAACAGTGGGTCAGTACTCAGAATGTACTACTCTGTTACAACAGTGGGTCAGTACTCAGAACGTACTGCTCTATTACAACAGTGGGTCAGTACTCAGAACGTACTGCTCTGTTACAACAGTGGGTCAGTACTCAGAACGTACTGCTCTGGGTCAGTACTCAGAACGTACTGCTCTGTTACAACAGTGGATCAGTACTCAGAACGTACTGCTCTGGGTCAGTACTCAGAACGTACTGCTCTGGGTCAGTACTCAGAACGTACTGCTCTGGGTCAGTACTCAGAACGTACTGCTCTGGGTCAGTACTCAGAACGTACTGCTATGGGTCATTACTCAGAACGTACTGCTCTGTTACAACAGTGGATCAGTACTCAGAACGTACTGCTCTGGGTCAGTACTCAGAATGTACTGCTCTGGGTCAGTACTCAGAACGTACTGCTCTGTAACAGCAGTGGGTCAGTACTCAAAACGTGCTGCTCTGGGTCAGTACTCAGAACGTACTGCTCTGGGTCGGTACTCAGAACGTACTGCTCTGGGTCGGTACTCAGAACGTACTGCTCTGGGTCGGTACTCAGAACGTACTGCTCTGGGTCGGTACTCAGAACGTACTGCTCGGGTCGGTACTCAGAACGTACTGCTCTGGGTCGGTACTCAGAACGTACTGCTCTGGGTCGGTACTCAGAACGTACTGCTCTGGGTCAGTACTCAGAACGCACTGCTCTGGGTCAGTACTCAGAACGTACTGCTCTGGGTCAGTACTCAGAACGTACTGCTCTGGGTCAGTACTCAGAACGTACTGCTCTGGGTCAGTACTCAGAACGTACTGCTCTGGGTCAGTACTCAGAACGTACTGCTCTGGGTCAGTACTCAGAACGTACTGCTCTGGGTCAGTGCTCAGAACGTACTGCTCTGGGTCAGTGCTCAGAACGTACTGCTCTGGGTCAGTGCTCAGAACGTACTGCTCTGGTCAGTGCTCAGAACGTACTGCTCTGGGTCAGTGCTCAGAACGTACTGCTCTGGGTCAGTGCTCAGAACGTACTGCTCTGGGTCAGTGCTCAGAACGTACTGCTCTGGGTCAGTGCTCAGAACGTACTGCTCTGGGTCAGTGCTCAGAACGTACTGCTCTGGTCAGTGCTCAGAACGTACTGCTCTGGGTCAGTGCTCAGAACGTACTGCTCTGGGTCAGTACTCAGAACGTACTGCTCTGGGTCAGTACTCAGAACGTACTGCTCTGGGTCAGTACTCAGAACGTACTGCTCTGGGTCAGTACTCAGAACGTACTGCTCTGGGTCAGTACTCAGAACGTACTGCTCTGGGTCAGTACTCAGAACGTACTGCTCTGGGTCAGTACTCAGAACGTACTGCTCTGGGTCAGTACTCAGAACGTACTGCTCTGGGTCAGTACTCAGAACGTACTGCACTGGGTCAGTACTCAGAACGTACTGCTCTGGGTCGGTACTCAGAACGTACTGCTCTGGGTCGGTAATCAGAACGTACTGCTCTGGGTCGGTACTCAGAACGTACTGCTCTGGGTCGGTACTCAGAACGTACTGCTCTGGGTCGGTACTCAGAACGTACTGCTCTGGGTCGGTACTCAGAACGTACTGCTCTGGGTCAGTACTCAGAACGTACTGCTCTGGGTCAGTACTCAGAACGTACTGCTCTGGGTCAGTACTCAGAACGTACTGCTCTGGGTCGGTACTCAGTAAACAGCAGTGAAGAGAACCGCTACAGTCTCCCACGTGCACTACATGACCAAAAGTATGTGGACACCTGCTCATCGAACATCTCATTCCAAAATCATGGGTATTAATATGGAGTTGGTGCCCCTTTGCTGCTATAACAGCCTCCGCTCTTCTGGGAAGGTTTTCCACTAGATGTTGGAACATTTCTGCGGGGACTTGCTTCCATTCAGCCACAACAGCATTAGTGAGGTTGGGCGATTAGGCCTGGCTCGCAGTCGGCGTTCCAATTCATCCCAAAGGCATTCGATGGGGTTGAGGTCAGGGCTCCGTTCAAGCTTTCAAGTTCTTCCACACCGATCACGACACAACCATATCTGTATGGACCTCGCTTTGACCACAGGGGCATTGTCATGCTGAAACAGGAAAGGGCCTTCCCAAACTGTTGCCACAAAGTTGGAAGCACAGAATCATCTAGAATGTCATTGTTATGCTGTAGCGTTAAAATTTCCCTTCACTGGAACTAATGGGACCAAACCATGAAAAACAGCCCCAGACCATTATTTCTCCTCCACCAAACTTTACAGTCGGCACTCTGAATTAGGGCAGGTAGCGTTCTCCTGGCTCCTCCTCCAAACCCAGATTAGTGTGTCGGATTGCTAGAAGGTGAAGCATGATTCATCACTCCAGAAAACACAGCTCCAGAGTCCAATGGCTTACACCACACCAGACAACGCTTGGCATTGCGCATGGTGATCTTAGGCTTGTGTGCTACTGCTCGGCCATGGAAACCCATTTCATGAAGCTCCCGAAGAACAGTTATTGTGCTGACGTTGCTTCCGGAGGCAGTTTGGAACTCGGTAGTGAGTGTTGCATCCGAGGAATAGACGATTTTTACACACCACACGTGTTTCAGCACTCGGCGGTCCCGTTCTGTGGACTTGTGTGGTCTACCACTTCACGAATGAGCCGTTGTTGCTCCTAGGCGTTTCCCACTTCACAATATCAGCACTTACAGTTGACCGGGGGGCAGCTCTAGCAGGGCAGACATTTTACAAAACTGACTTGTTGGAAAGGTGGCATCCTATGACGGTGCCACATTGAAAGTTACTGAGATCTTCAGTAAGGCCATTCTACTGCCAATGTTTGTCTATGGAGATTGCATGGCGGTGTGCTAAATTTTATACACCTGTCAGCAACGGGTCTGATTGAAATAGATGAATCCACTCATTTGAATGGGTGTCCACATACTGCTGTATACATAGTGTACATGACACACACACACAC
>NW_022263209.1:0-72398 GCF_002021735.2 Oncorhynchus kisutch
ACTCAATGTGATACGGATCTGCTTTTTTTTGGGCCCTTATAGCGGAACCTCCATCAGAAGCTAACCAGCTAATTAGCTACTAGCTATTTAGTCATTGTTAGCCACTGCTAGCGGCCTTTACCTTTTAGCTCAAACACCGGCCGCTTTTAGCCTGGATAATACCTGCCGTCTGCACGCGCGATATCAACCCTGAGCATATCAGGACTGTTTTTCTCAACTACATCACTGTATTCTGCCGTAAGCTCTGGACCATTACACCAGATAATCGCAGCTGGCTAGCTGCCACCGAGTGGCCCAGCCCCGAAGCTAGCCTTGAGCCAGGCCCATCTCCCGGCCTGCTCGGTGGACCCTATGATCACTCGGCTACACAGCTGATGCCTCCCAAACTCTTCACTAAGACGACTAGAAGCCACTACATCACCGGATTCCTGCCGTAAGCTCTAGACCTTTGCCACCGGATTGGCTATAGTGGCCAACGCCCTTGTCCTGAAGCTAGCACCAGTTAGCCTCAAGCCAGGTGTATCTCCCAGCTAGCAAACAAAATTACGCCAGCTACAGTACCTCTTTTGCCAATTGGCCTGTACCCTTTGTCGACACGGAGCCCCGCCGGTCCATCACAACTGGTCTGCCGACGCAATTCCGTCTGATGTGCCCTCAACCTGGCTACATAGCTGATGCCTCCTGGACTGTTCATTAATCACGGTACTCCATTTAGTTTATCTGTCTCGAACTCTGGCCCTGTGTGTAGTTAACTGACCTCTCTGCCCTTCATCGCCATTTTACCTGTGTTGTCTTAGCTAGCTCTCCCAATCAAACACCTTGCTTTATGCCTCGCTTTATGGCTCTCTAATGTCAATATGCCTTGTATACTGTTGTTTAGGGTAGTTATCATTGTTTTGTTTTACTGCGGAGGCCCTAGTCCCACTCAACATGCCTCAGAGAACTCTTTTGTCCTACCTCCCACACATGCAGTGACCTCACCTAGCATAACTGGTGCCTCCAGAGATGCAACCTCTTTCCGTCACTCAATGCCTAGGCTTACCTCCACTGTATCTGCACCCTACCATACCCCTGTCTTTACATTATGCCTTGAATCTATCCTACCACGCCCAGAAACCTGCTCCTTTTATTCTCTGTTCCCAACGCACTAGACGACCAGTTCTGATAGCCTTTAGCCCTACCCTCATCTTACTACTCTGTTCCTCGGGTGATGTAGAGGTTAACCCAGGCCCGTGTGTCCCCAGGCGCTCTCATTTGTTGACTTCTGTAACTGTAAAGCCTTGGTTTCATGCATGTTAACATCAGAAGCCTCCTCCCTAAGTTTGTTTTACTCACTGCTTTAGCACACTCCACCAACCTTAATGTCCTTGCCGTATCTGAATCCTGGCTTAGGAAGGCCACCAAACATTCAGAAATGTCCATCCCCAATTACAACATTTTCCATCAAGATAGAACTGCCGAAGGGGGAGGAGTTGCAATCTACTAAGTTCTAAGTTCTATCATACTTTCCAGGTCTATGCCCAAACAGTTCGAGCTTCTAATTTAAAAAATGTATCTCTCCAGAAATAAGTCTCTCACTGTTGCTGCCTGTTACTAACCCCGTCAGCTCCCAGCTGTGCCCTGGACACCATATGTGAATTGCCCCCCATCTATCTTCAGAGTTCGTTCTATTATGGCCAACATCCAGTGAAATTGCAGAGTGCCAAATTCAATAACAGAAATACTCATTATAAAAATTCATAAAACATACAAGTGTTACACATCGGTTTAAAGATGAACTTCTTGTTCGTCCAACCACGGTGTCAGATTTCAAAAAGCTTTACAGCGAAAGCATACCGTGCGATTATCTGAGAACAGCGTCCAGCAGACAAATCATTACAAACAGTTACCAGCCAAGTAGAGGAGTTACACAAGTCAGAAATAGCAATAAAATGAATCGCTTACCTTTTACGATCTTCATATCGTTGCACTCACAATACTCCCATTTACTCAATAAATGTTAGTTTTGTTCGATAAAGTCTTTATATTCAAAAACCTCCGTTTTGTTCACGTGTTTTGATCAGTTATCCTACCGATCCTTGACTTTGGCGATGTCATTTTCAAAATAGCCTCCAACACTCTACTCAGCAAACTGGATGCAGTCTATCACAGTGCCATCCGTTTTGTTACCAAAGCCCCATATACCACCCTCCACTAGGACCTGTATGCTCTCATCGGCTGGCCCTCGCTACATATCCGTCTCCAAACCACTGGCTACAGGTCATCTATAAGTCTTTGCTAGGCCACCTTAACTCAGCTCACTGGTCACCATAGCAACACCCACCCATAGCACGTGCTCCAGGAAGTATATCTCACTGGTCATCCCCAAAGCTAACAACTGCTTTGGCCGCCTTTCCTTCCAGTTCTCTGCTGCCAATAACTGGAACGAATTGCAAAAATCACTGAAGCTGGAGACATATCTCCCTCACTAACATTAAGCATCAGCTATCTGAGCAGCTTACCGGGCGCTGCAGCTGTACACAGCCCATCTGTAAATAGCCCATCCAACTGCCTACCTCATCCCCGTGTTTTTATTTCCTTTTTTGCTCTTTTGCACACCAGCATTTCTACTTGCACATCATCTGCTCATCTATCACTCCAGTGTTAATTTGTTAAATTGTAATTACTTTGCTACTATGGCCTATTTATTGCCTTACCTCCTTACTCCCTTTGCACACACTGTATATAGATTTTTCTTTTGTGTTATTGACTGTATGTTTGTTTATTCCACGTGTAACTCTGTTTTTTGTCACACTGCTTTGCTTTATCTTGGCCAGGTCGCAGTTGTAAATGAGAACTTGTTCTCAACTGGCCTACCTGGTTAAATAAAGTTGAAAAATAAAAAAATGTATGAATTGTTCATGATGTCATCTGGTGATTCATTTTTTTCTTCCTGTTGTAAAGTATAAACACACTGAAGAAAAACAAATACATGTTTTGAGCAAAATAGTTTTTTTTTCAGACAACTGCAAACTAGAAGGAGTGAGTGATGTCATAGTAAGGCATTCGCTTGATGGGTAGTCATGATGTCATCCAATAGGCGACTGATCTTCATGTGAAATTCATTTTTCTTTTTTAAATCCTTCCTGTTCTGTCAAGTTGGTTGTTGATCATTGCTAGAAAGCCATTTCAAGTCTTGCTATAGACTTTCAAGACGATTTAAGTCCAAACTGTAACTAGGCGTGAAATGTACTCATAAGCAACCTGGAAATGGAGGTTACTCCCCTGAGTTTTCCCCCATTCACATTCAGAATACATCGTGAAAAAACTAAATCTTTGCTCACCATTTTTGCTCCAGGCAGATATACTTCATCCAAAACTATCGGTTTCCTCATTAGGGGGATGAGTTTCTACCACCGCATGTGCATCGCCCTCGTGTCACAATTTTAGCAAACACAGAAAGGTGCCTATGTTGGAGACCAAAGTCGTCTGGCACACTTCTTAGGATTTCAACAATTTAATAACTTTTTTCTAGCCTACAATCATCGATGTTACTACTAATGTGAAAACAAGACAAAATAGGACTATTCTTGCTCATTTTAAGACAATTGTCAAATAATCAGTACATTCATTACAGAAAAACATGTTGTTGTAAACATCATGGCTACGCTGTTGGCATCACCTTTTACAGTGGATTACCGCTGTTGTGGGCCTTTAATCATTTGTCTGACTTTGTTGTTCACACAGGAGAGAGACGGGACTACCGTGGATCCTCTGGGGAGCCTCAACAACCTCATGATGCTGACAAGGCAGAGAAGAGTCTCTCCAGATCAGAACCCCCAAAAAACACCTGCAGAGATCCACAGGGAAGAGAACTCACTGCTGCTCTGACTGTGGGAAGAGATTCACCTCATCAGGCATTACAATTCATCAGCGAACACACACAGGGGAGAAATCTTATAGCTGTGATCAATGTGGGAAGAGTTTTACTACATCTGGCTCTCTGACTTTACACCAGAGAACACACACAGGAGAGAAACCTTATAGCTGTACTCAATGGGAAGTGTTTTACTCAGCTCAGCAGCCTAATAACACACCAGAGAATACACACAGGAGAGAAATCTTATAGCTGTACTCAATGTCGGAAGAGTTTTAATAATCCGGCCTGATATCACACCAGAGAACACACACAGGAGAGAAACATTATAGCTGTACTCAATGTGGGAAGAGGTTTACTCAACAATGCAACCTGATATCACACCAGAGAACACACACAGGAGAGAAATCTTATAGCTGTGATGAATGTGGGAAGAGTTTTACCCAATCTGGAGCGCTGACAGTGCACCAGAGAATACACACAGGAGAGAAACCTTATAGCTGTGGTCAATGTGGGAAGAGTTTGGTCAATCTGGAGACCTGAGAGTTCACCAGAGAACACACACAGGAGAGAAACCTTATAGCTGTGGTCAATGTGGGAAGAGTTTTGGTCAATCTGGAGATCTGAGAGTTCACCAGAGAACACACACAAGAGAGAGAGACTTATAGCTGTGATCAATGTGGGAAGAGTTTTGCCCAATCTGGAGCGCTGACAGTGCACCAGAGAATACACACAGGAGAGACCTTATAGCTGTAGTCAATGTGGGAACAGTTTTGCTGCATCAAGAACTCTGACTCAACACCAGAGAATACACACAAGAGAGAAATTTTGTCTGTGAATAATGTGGGAAGATTTTTGGTCAATCTGGCCATCTGGTATCACACCAGAGAGCACACACAGGAGAGAAATCTTATAGCTGTGATCAGTGTGCCAAGAGATACTTTAATAAAATATCTCTGATCAAACATCAGAAAATACATACATGAATGAGTTATTTCATGATATCAATGGAAAAATGTCACAATGTAGAATGTTTTAACATTGTAGTAGGAGTATTTTAATGACGTCACAATGTAGAACCCTAAACATTTGTCCCCTGTTCTATTGATTTCAACATGATATGGATATTAGCCTCAGGGGGAAAATCCAGGCTCTGAAATGGAAGAGTATTATTTAACAAAAAGTGATTAACAAAAACATTGTTTTGTTACACTTACCACGTTCGTGATCCACTTGAACCTAAATGCAACACTTCAAAATGTATCAAGCTGTTTCTGCAAGTTGTCCTCTAACCAGGGATGTACACATTACTCCCAGATTCAGTGTGGTTTTTGAGCTGTTAGCTTTAACAGGACGTGCAACCCCATCTCTCTCCTCTTGCACAAATGATTTTTGATTTCAACATGATATCGATGAGTTATAACAAATAAGTGTTGTGTTCCTTTGTTTAGTGACTCCTAAATTTAAATGCATCACTCCAAAATGTAGCTGACTGTCTTCTGCAGGTTGTCCTCTAACCAGTGAGGTAAAATATATCTCCCATTTCCATGTGTTTTTTAGTTACAACCTAATTTCCCCTCTAATCGATATCAATGATTTATTGCTTCTTGTCAAAACAACAGCGTTTTTGGTGCTTGTGCAGTTTATAAGGAGCTTGTTTTAAAAAATACAAGAAATATGATTATTGTGGCAGATGTTTGTCTATATAGCACATTTTATGTTTAGGTTTTCAATTTATCCCAAACTGTTTCTGATATTGGTTATTGATTTGGAGACGTTTAAAACTGTGTTTTGACATTGGGGAGATCACACCTAGCAAAATGTCATTGAAAAGACGTTGAAAATAAGACTTTAACCGAATATTTCATATATACATTTCATGTAACATTTAGTAATCATAATTATTTATGCAACCAACTGAACATTTTTGGTTACAATTATATTGACGTTGTTGCCCTGCTTTTAAAATATTAGGGTTCATTTTCCAGCCTGCTGAAGGTGTGGTGGAGTGGTAAACACAGCGTCTATGGCCTCAGTTACACCTGGCACCTAAATGTGACTTCTGTCATCTGATCACTCCAAACTGCATTAGGTTCAGATCTACCAGGATGGGCCTTTGACAGTCTGGATGCAGTCAGGCCACTGAATATAAATAAGCAACGTAAAGAGGTGGGGTGAATGAGTGGGGAAAAGTACATTCTGCACAAATGACCATAATAGCAAAGAACAAATGTGTGTGCCTGAGACCTATCTCAGCCTCCAGTATTTATGCTGCAGTGGTTATATGTGTCGGGGGGCTAGGGTCAGTTTGTTAAATCTGGAGTACTTCTTCCTGTCCTATTCGGTGTCCTGTGTGAATTTAAGTGTGCTCTCTCTACTCTCTCTTGGAGGAGGACCTGAGCCCTAGGACCATGCCTCAGGACTACCTGACATGATGACTCCTTCCTTCCCCAGTCCACCTGGCCGTGCTGCTGTTCCAGTTTCAACTGTTCTGCCTTATTCTTATTGGACCAATGCTGGTCATTTATGAACATTTGAACATCTTGGCCATGTTCTGTTATAATCTCCACCCGGCACAGCAGAAGAGGACTGACCACCACACATAGCCTGGTTCCTCTCTAGGTTTCTTCCTAGGTATTGGCCTTTCTAGGGAGTTTTTCCTTTTTCCTTCTACACCTGCATTGTTTGGGGTTTAGGCTGGGTTTCTGTACAGCACTTTGAGATATCATTTGATGTACGAAGGGCTATATAATAAATTTGATTTGATTTTGATTTGAAATTAACTTTCTTACAGCCAAAGGGGTGGGAAATTACCCCAATATCAGTGGTCAATTTGCACTAATGTAATAAACATGGATGATGGAACATATTCCCTTTTGCTGATGTGATGAACCACTAAGGGGACATAAATATTTACCATCTAACCACGTGTGACCTCTCACCTCTCAGGCTGTAGAAGTGTTCTTCCTAACCAGTCCCTCAACAGCTCTCTGACTGAGCTCCACCCTCACTGGGTCTTCAGAGGAGAGGAAGGCTGAGGAGGGTTGGAAGGATGAATGGATCAGTCACTCAATAAAGTGTAGAGCTGCTGTCTGACAAAATCACAATTTTAGTAGTTCATTAAAATAAATAAGGCTTATGACTGCTGAATACCAACTATCAATCACTTAGATTGTGTAATTTCAGGTAGCGATACATCCTTGGGACGTCCCTAGCCCATTGAAGTTTACATTTAAAATGGTTAAGATATGGATTAAGGTTAGGGTTTAGGGTAGGGATGTCCCAAGAATCCCAGATAGCATTGACCATTGTGCATTTGTAACCGATGTTGAAATGGCTAGCTAGTTAGCGGGGGTGTGCGCTAATAGCGATGTTTCGTGGGAGGCAGTTGTTTATGTGTGCAGAGTCCCTGGTTCGAGCCCAGGTAGGGGCGAGGAGAGGGACGGAGCTATACTGTTACACATTCTTCAGTCTCTTTTACGTAGCAGGTGAAAAAGAAACACAGACAAGACAAGTAGGCGCTCAGGTCATTATGGTCATTGTACTTTTAAAAAATAGCATCTAATTATGTGTAACTGTATGTGGGGTTGTTAGAGAAGAATGTGATTGTCAGCCCTAACAATCCATTCTAGCATCTCATCAGGTTCTGAAAAAGTCTTAATTGATGACGTGTTCTTTCTATTCCAGGGGACAGCAGAGGAACTTCATCAATTACACTCCTTCATCAATACAAGCAGTGAAATCTCACCTTTAATGCGCATGAAACAGGTTACCAGATGGTTGGACGATACTTTTCTCATCAATCATCTTAAAAACTGGAAATCAACCAATCCTTACCTATGATGTTAACTACAACAGAAATAACTTAAAATGTATCACTTTAAATTAAACCAATCGTTTGCACTCATGACTTGAGCTATTTAGCCAACTAGCTATTAGCCTAAACAGCATAACCAACCAGCACACAGAATTTAGAACAGCCACATTTTTACAGATGACGTCCCACACCGTAGCAGCGTAGCCTTCAGGTCTGCTACTAAACCACTGGCCTTCATCGAGAGCATCAAGTCCATGCTGAGTTGTGGGTAAACGGTGACTGGCTGACTGATTTATAAATAATAATGAGTAGTTATTTAAGATGCAAGGTGATTTGTGAATGAGTCAGCAGCCACCTGCACTGTCGGCTGCAAAGTCGAACGAGCCCAATACCAAACCAATCAGGTGTTCGACGAAATTATTCTTCAGACATCATTGATCACGTGCTGCTGATAAAGGGACACTGCTTTGAATTATACCGCTTAGCGACTTCAGTACCTGCCTCATAGCTCCAGTCTCAAACTTAACCCCGGTCCTGCTGAAGAAGAGGCGGTCGTCTGGATGGAGAAAGAAGCTCTCGTGAAAGAGGTGGAGGAAGAGGAGGCTGTTACAATACAAAAACAAGTAGAGGTTGAGGCTGTTACCGTGAAAGAAGAAGAGAAAGACGTCACAGTTAAAGAGGGAGACTCGTTCAGAGTTAATAAGAGGGGGACGACGACATTTCAGTGAACGAAGAGGAGGGGGAGGTGACTGTCACATCGGAAAATGAAGAAGAGGAGGAAACTGGATATCTCGGCCCGGTTTCCCAAGCGCATCTTAAGGCGTCCGATGGTTCCAACGATGAAGGGGCCCTGATTAACACTAGTAAGTACTGTCTTAAAACAGAAGCACAAACTCCGCAGTTGTTGAACTGATGTGTGGTGTTAAAGGGGACATTTGCAATTGCTACATCCATATTGACTCTTAAATTATGTATTTATTTATAGGCATTGATTCTTGAAGAATATAACGAATGCCTTATGAGCTTAGTTCAACTGTTTACCACATCAGAATCCCAAATAACTTTTTTTACTCCAATGTTTAGAAACAATGTAAACCAACACTGTATAGCCTCAACATGGTTAAAACTATAATGTTGATATCATGGATGGTCAGTCCTTGCATCCATAGGTCTGTCTATGAATTTGAGAGTAGTTACATTTCTCCAGCCCCATCCATCCTATTTCCAAAATAGTGGTGTAATTACAGCTTTGTTATTGGTTGAACTGCAGATTGGTTGATTGAATGTTGTGTTGCTTTTTTAAAGGGAAAACCTAGTTTTTAAACGAACAAAATGGCTGCCCAGTGACCTGAGCTGCGTTAGAATACTCATACTAACCATACTATTTGTGATGTTAATGGAGTATATAGTGTGCTTATTGGTCATAGTATGATGTAGTTAGTATGCCAAAATTCGTCGTACTAAATTCGCCAAAATATGACATATACACGCAGTACTTTAGGGTGCATAATGCAATTCTTCAGGAAATGGGCGTAGCTTCACATCATTTTCAGATTTGAAGAAAATGGTGGAAAATAATGGTGGAAGAAGTTCAACGAGAGCCGATACAAATGACCTGCTTTAAATAATTATGACAAATGCTAAGAACATTTTAAGGAAATGTAAAAGTAATGACTTTTGAAATAAGTTACGTTACACGTTATGTTAGCTACACTATCCTTACCAAACGCATAGCATATCTTTACAGCAGTGTATTGGTATGTTAACTAGCTACCTAACGTTAGTTGGCTACTTATACATCAAACTTGCTAGTCTAGTAACTATATTCTAACTAACTACCCAATGTTTGTTGAATTGATTAGAGAGCAGAAAAACTGATGGATTTAATAACAGTCAACACATGTTGAATATGGCCGGTGTCAGTGGTTTCTGGTGGGGTAATATGGTAGAAACATTTGAGGCATTTGTAAGTTCTATTCTTCAAAAATCAATGGTTATATAGTAAATGGGTCTTTCTATAACTGCCAGTGTAGATTTCCTGTTGGGGTCAAATTGTTAGAGCTGTTAAGTCATTGTATAATATTCTGGCAATTATTTTCATGCCATTACATTAAAGGTGAAAGATTGTATTTTTCTTAGCAAGGTGTTGCTTAAATAATGTTGTGTGCTAATCGCTAGTTAGCGGGCTAGCTAGCTTACTAAATGTATTAAGAGTCAGAGTAAACGTAGCTAGCTAATACTGCCTGGTACCAGTGCTGTTGTAGGCCTAGAGAAGCATGTTTGTGCAACGGTATCTTATCAGAGAGGAGTAGGCGAAGTATGAATATGTTGGCTAGCTAGCAGGCTACATGAAGTAAGAAAACAACATGTAATGTAACATCTAATTAGGATCAACTGGAAATACTGACCATCACTTTGGTTCCTACCATGTCTTCTTCGCTGAGGTTTGTCAGACTACACTCATCAGGTGTATTGCTGCCACCTACAGTAACCAAAATGCAAAAAAATGGGATTAACAAATCTTACTAATTACCTAAAATAAACACGAACCAAATTCACTCCACTACCCTGAATTTCGAACAAAAATGGTACTATTCAGATCCCCACACAGGTTCATGAACCTGAGAGGGCTGGAACGTCTAAATTCAGTTCTCCCTGTAACATTTTGTCTGAAGTCCTGGAGATCCAGAAATCCATTTGCCGCCTTCACAATGATGTCTAGCTTAGATGTTTTATTAGTTTAGTATTAATGCAATTTATCACTGCGGCAGTGAGGGCAATGCAAACACAATTTTGTTGTAGAAACTCCTCCAAGCTAATGCGGAAACTGCGTGTTTTAGACGAAGGTTGCTAATACTTTATTAATGCAATTTATCACTTGCGCTATAAACACAACAAAGTCCACCTTGTTCACTATTAGTGTGTTGGGATCCTTCTCCTGCATGGCTTTACTGTAGACTGTGGGACATCCACTACCTTCTCCTCTCTTCTCCTTCAGCTATTTTCACTGCCTCCACATAGGATACCTGTTGGATGGGCCTGATCATCCTAGCTACTGTGACATCATTCATCCGTACAGGGCACTCCAGGAACTCGGGAACGTGATTCCCATCACAATTACAACATGCTTCATCTGACTACGACATATTTATTCCTTCAACAAACACTTGCAACATGTCCAACCTTTTTTACAATTGTAACACTGCAGCGGCTTCTGTAGATCTCACTTACCCAGGTTTTACACAAGATGGGAGAACCACTTCACCAAACCACAGTAAAACCTTGCGTCTATCATTTGTTTTAATCAACATGCATCTTCCTGAAATGTTATCCCTAAACCACAATAAGCTTTCTCCTTTTGTGCTGTTGACACACAATCAGCATCATACTGCTCCTGGTCACTCGAACCAATTCCACTTCACCATCTTTGAGACCGCAAACCGGTCACCCCAAAAAAACATCCTTGCTGATAATTCCCACTCCGACCATAAACTGCTTTTCATTACCAACTTTAGCCCTTTTCACTCCACTGTTCTTCACCATCGTCCACTCAGTATCGGTAGTCATTTAGGCAGATTACCTTAGTGTTCTTGTGCACAGGGACTATGGTGTTCTGCTTGAAGCATATTGGTATTAGACTCAGACAGGGGATGAAAATGTCAGTGAAGACCCTTGCCAGTTGGTCAGCGCATGCTTGGAGTACACATCCTGGTAATCCGTCTGGCCCTGTGGCCTTGTGAATGTTAACCTGTTTAAAGGTCTTACTCACATCGGCTGCGGAGAGCGTGATCACAAAGTCGTCTGGAACAGCTGATGCTGTCATGCATGTTTCAGTGTTACTTTCCTCGAAGCGAGCATGGAAGTAATGTTGCACGTCTGGTAGGCTCGTGTCACTAGGCAGCTATCGGCTGTGCTTCCCTTTGTAGTTTGCAATCATTTGCAAGCCCTGCCACATCCAACGAGGGTTGGAGCCGATGTTCAAGGGGTATATCAATCTCCCCAGGGTAGCAGTAATACATTTAGATATTTGTCCACAAGGGGATACCCCTCCCATAGGTGGCTCATTATTGGGATTCATGGCTGATTGCTACCTGTAGCTCACTATGAAGTGTCTATTGATACAGGTAAAGGGCCCTGTTGGAGATGGCTGGTTGGTAGCTGAGTCGAGGGAACAAGCAGGGTTGGACAGAGCCATGTTATTATCCCACACAGTCTCTGTGGTTCATATAAACCCCGTTCCTGGGAATTAGATTTGATTACAAATCGTCCCAGTCTGTTACCACAGAAGGGGGTCCGTTTGTCCCATTTCCAGCTAGGTTGCGGTGCTTTTTCATTTCCAGAGTCTTTTTATTTTGGCACTGTCCATATGTAGCTTGTTTTTGGTCACAGAATGGCTGAATAAGTACAACATTTTACCTGGAGCTAACTATGCAGAGCATAGGACATATTGAATGACTAGCTTCCCTCCAAGTCTGAAAGCACACGCTCTCCATTAGGATTAAATTAAAGATACGGAAAATAGGAGTGGCAATTTCGTCCGCTATTATCCTCAGTAAGTTTCCATCTAGATTGTCAGACTCTGGTGGCTGATCACTGTTGATAGACAACAATAATTTTTTCACCTCTTCCACACGGACTTTACGGAATTCTAAAGTCGTTCATAATTTGGTCAGATACACTTGGAAGTGTAGTGTCAGCATTCGCTGCTGGTATATCATGCCTAAGTTTGCTAATCTTGCCAATGAAAAAAATCATGAAAGTAGTGGGCTTTGATGAATGAGCCATCTGATTCAGTTAATGATGGAGCATAGTTTGCCCTTTTTCCCAAAATTGTATGTACGGTTCTCAAAAGCTTTTTACTATCATTCTTTGTCATTTGTCTTTGTCGTTTTTCTTCTTTTTATTCAGTTTAGTCACATGATTTCTCAATTTGCAGGATGTTTGCCAATCGGTTGTACAGCCAGACTTATTTGCCATTCCTTTTGCCTCATCCTTCTCAACCATGCCATTTTTCAATTCCTCATCATTCCACTGGGATTTAACAGCTTTTACAGTCCTTTTCTTAATGGGTGCATGCTTATTAGTAACTGGAATAAGCAATTTCATAAATGCGTCCAAGTGTCTGGTTGCTCCTCATTACACACCACAGAGCAGCAAATATTCTTTACATAATCAACATATTAATCACCCGTTTTTACTAAATAATCGCGACACACAAATGACTCGAGGGAACCAGAGATCAAAATAGCCTAACCATAAGAAAAAAAAAAACTCCTCCTCCCGCTGCTGCTGGCCTTAAATTCTGACGTTATGCTCCTGAAGTTTTCAGTAATAGACTAAAACAGCAGTCGGCAACGTTTTCCATTTGAAGTAAAAAAATTCTGATAATTTCTACTGATCTGGTGCCAGTTATGATTTTCATATACACATTTTACTGGAACAGTTTAATTTTTTAATCGTATCTCAAAATCATTGTCTGTGACTGATCTATATTCTATATACATAGAAATAAACATTATTTAGATTTATATAATTTATTGCCATTGCCAACTATGTAAAAATAGCCTACCTAAAGCCAACAAATAAAAACATCTAGAAAATATCCAGATAAAAATAAATCGCATTGGCTGAGCATGGCCTGTCTACATAGTTGATACACTGTTTAAAGTTCTATCACCTAGGTCTGTCTGAAACAACATGATAGCAACATTGTATAAAATATTCTGGGCTCTCAGTTTCCCGCACCAGAGAATTTGGGACAGACACAGCTGTAGGCTACTTGTGAAAGGGATAAGAAGTAATCAGGTATTGTATGACATTTCCGCTGGATCAGAGCATTACATTTTTTCCCTTTCATGTCGAGTGGTTATCAAGAGTGAGAGCTGGAAATATTTTACTCTAATCAATAGTTCGTTAAAGTATTTGTAAGACTTTGTTTACTTGCTGTTTGAGGTGAAGAGAAAATTACTTTGAGAAGCTCCACAAATCATTAGTGGTGGTGCGTAAATACTATCAGACATCCCCAAATAGGTGCATCGCTCTCTGCATTGCCCTCTGTTTGCTAAAACGCAATTTGGTTGCAGAAACTCCTCCATGCTAATGCGGAAACCGCTAGTTATCCCAATACCATAGACCTACTGTAGACTCATAACTTCACCTAACAACATAGACCTACTGAAATGTGCCTATATTGGAGACCAAAAGTTGTCTGGCACACTGCTTAGGATTTCAACAACTTTAAAAACGTATTTCTTGCATACAATCATCGATGTTACCACTAATGGGAAAACAAGACAAAATATGACTGTTGTTCACTTGATTGTCTTAAGACGAATGTCAAATAATTCACATTCATTCCAGACATCATTGTTTGGACAACATAATGGCTACGCTGTTGGCATCACCTTTTTACAGTGTATTTTTGCTGTTGTGGGTCTTAAACCACCTGTCTGACTTTTTGTTCCCACAGGAGAGGGACCTGACTATCGTGGATCCTCTGGGGGGCCTCAACAACCTCATGATGCTGACAGGGTAGAGAAGAGTCTCTCCAAATCAAAACACCTCAAGAAACACCAGCAGAGACCCACAGGGAAGAAATCTCATTGCTGCTCTGACTGCGGGAAAGGTTGCAAATCTTCATCAGAACTTCAAATACACCAGAGAACACACACAGGAGAGAAACCTTATAGCTGTGGTCAATGTGGGAGGTGTTTTGTTCAAGCTAGCCATCTGACTCAACACCAGAGAACACACACAGGAGAGAAACCTTATAGCTGTGATCAATGTGGGAGGAATTTTACTACATCTAGCATTCTGACAGTACACCAGAGAACACACACAGGAGAAACACCTTATAGCTGTGATCAATGTGGGAGGAGTTTTACTACATCTAGCGGTCTGACATTACACCAGAGAACACACACAGGAGAGAAACCTTATATCTGTGATCAATGTGGGAGGAGTTATACTACATCTAGCGGTCTGACATTACACCAGAGAAAACACACAGGAGAGAAACCTTATATCTGTGATCAATGTGGGAGGAATTTTGTTAAATCTAGCCATCTGACTCAACACCAGAGAACACACACAGGAGAGAAACCTTATATCTGTGATCAATGTGGGAGGAGTTTTGTTCAAGCTAGCCATCTGACTCAACACCAGAGAACACACACAGGAGAGAAGCCTTATAGCTGTGATCAATGTGAGAAGAGTTTTCCTACATCTAGCCAGCTGACTTCACACCAGAGAACACACACAGGAGAGAAGCCTTATAGCTGTGATCAATGTGAGAAGAGTTTTCCTACATCTAGCCAGCTGACTTCACACCAGAGAACACACACAGGAGAGAAGCCTTATAGCTGTGATCAATGTGGGAGGAGTTTTACTACATCTAGCCAGCTAACTTCACACCAGAGAACACACACAGGAGAGAAACCTTTTAGCTGTGATCAATGTGACAAGAGATACTCTGATAAAAGATCTCTGATCAAACATCAGAAAATACATGCATGAAGAAGTTGTTTCATGATATCACTGAAATGTCACAATGTAGAATGTTTTAACATTGTAGTAGGAGTATTTTAATGATGTCACAATGTAAAATGTTTTAACATTGTAGTGGGAGTGTTTTAATGATGTCACAATGTAGAATGTTTTAACATTGTAGTAGGAGTGTTTTAATGATGTCACAATGTGGAGTGTTTTAATGATGTCACAATGTAGAATGTTTTAGCATTGTAGTAGGAGTATTTTAATGATGTTCTACCTTATCGTTTACCCTGTTCAATTGATTGCAGCATGATATGGATAATAGCCTCAGGGGGAAATCCAGTCTCTGAATTGAAAGAGTATTATTAAACAAAGTGACAAACAAAAAAAAAGAGCTGTGTTACACTTACTGTGTTGGTGACCCACTTTAATCAACATGCAGCACTTCAATGTAGTGAGCTGTTTTCTTCAAGTGGAAGATATATATATATATATATATATATACACACACACACATGAAAACAGTATAATAAATTGGTCTATAATCAATTTTATTAACAATCTGACATCACTCCAGTATTTCTTGACAACATTTAAATTCTAATTGTCTTTATTCCCATACTGGGCAGTAAAAATGTTTGCGTTTAGTCAGTGAGTTGCCATGGATCACAATTTATTTTGACTGCACGCTTTTCCTGTATTGGAGATTTAGTTTTGTTTGGGCTCGTTCCAAGGGGTCGAGAGTTCTAGAAGCTAGTGAGCTTTAGGATTCTATAGAAAGAAAAATGAGAAAAGATACGATTGTATTTTACTATTTAGAAATACGTGTTTTTTTTCTTGTTTTTAATTGTTGATAGCCAGTAGACACTGTTTATATTGGAGAAGGTGAAGCATTGTAGTTGATTATAATGTAAAATGGGAGTTGTTTTCTGGTGGTGAGCAAACTTGTCCAACACAAATATAGAATAGTAGTGGTGAAATGACAGATTTGTTATTGTTTGAACTGCAGATTGCTGGGTTGTGTGGGTTTTTTAAACAGCAACAAAATGGCTGCCCAGAGGCTTGGCTTGGTTAACTGCTGAGGGATGGGGGAAGGAGAAGTGTTTCCGCTCTCACATTCTTAGAGAAGGCTATTGTAGCAACCGTAACCCAACACCCAGCTACCTCGTCAAGAAGTTCAGAAATCTTGGCGTAACAGTTCTAAGGTGTTGGCTTGACAGTTGCTGGACCCAGGTTTGAGTTCAGCCCAGGGCTACCCCCTGAATTCACTACACTATGAATACAAGGACTGGCCATCCATGAGGTCAAAATTATTGTTTTAAACAGATTGTGAGGCTACATAATATGTTCTATAATTGCCAGTGTAGATTTCCTGTGAGGGCAAATTATTAGAGCTGTTGATAAGTCATTGTCAGCCATTGCTTTTCATGCCCTTACATTAAAGGCAAGACACCTAGATTCAATTACATTCATGAATTGGTTTGAAACCTTTGTTTTGGTGCCTTGACGGATTTGTAAAATATGGTTTGTCAATGAATCACTTTTTTTAAAATTATTTAAATGTAACCTTTATTTAACTAGGCAAATCAGTTAAGAACAAAATCTTATTTACAATGACTGCGTTCCCTGGACGACGCTGGGCCAATTGTGCGCCGCCCTATGGGACTCCCAATCACGTCTGGTTATGATACAGCCTGGATTTGATCCACGGTCAACCAAGAGTCATCTGTAATTTCTATCAATCGCCCCACTTGTTTTTATAAAATCTATATGTACTGAACATATGATGCTTTAAGCTGTTTGATTAAATAAATAAGACACACTAGTGACTAGAGGGAGGCAGTCGCCAATATAATCTGACTAGGAGGGAGCCGGTCATCGACACAACCTGACTAGGAGGGAGCCGGTCGACGACACAACCTGACTAGGAGGGAGCCGGTCGTCGACACAACCTGACTAGAAGGGAGCCGGTCATCGACACAACCTGACTAGGAGGGAGCCGGTCGACGACACAACCTGACTAGGAGGGAGCCGGTCGACGACACAACCTGACTAGGAGGGAGCCGGTCGTCGACACAACCTGACTAGGAGGGAGCCGGTCGACGACACAACCTGACTAGGAGGGAGCCGGTCGACGACACAACCTGACTAGGAGGGAGCCGGTCGACGACACAACCTGACTAGGAGGGAGCCGGTCGTCGACACAACCTGACTAGGAGGGAGCCGGTCATCGAGACACCCTGACTAGGAGGGAGCCGGTCGACGACACAACCTGACTAGGAAGGAGCCGGTCATCGACACAACCTGACTAGGAGGGAGCCGGTCTACGACACAACCTGACTAGGAGGGAGCCGGTCGTCGACACAACCTGACTAGGAGGGAGCCGGTCGTCGACACAACCTGACTAGGAGGGAGCCGGTCGACGACACAACCTGACTAGGAGGGAGCCGGTCGTCGACACAACCTGACTAGGAGGGAGCCGGTCGACGACACAACCTGACTAGGAGGGAGCCGGTCGTCGACACAACCTGACTAGGAGGGAGCCGGTCGTCGACACAACCTGACTAGGAGGGAGCCGGTCGACGACACAACCTGACTAGGAGGGAGCCGGTCATCGACACAACCTGACTAGGAGGGAGCCGGTCGACGACACAACCTGACTAGGAGGGAGCCGGTCGTCGACACAACCTGACTAGGAGGGAGCCGGTCATCGACACAACCTGACTAGGAGGGAGCCGGTCGACGACACAACCTGACTAGGAGGGAGCCGGTCGACGACACAACCTGACTAGGAGGGAGCCGGTCGTCGACACAACCTGACTAGGAGGGAGCCGGTCATCGAGACACCCTGACTAGGAGGGAGCCGGTCGACGACACAACCTGACTAGGAAGGAGCCGGTCATCGACACAACCTGACTAGGAGGGAGCCGGTCTACGACACAACCTGACTAGGAGGGAGCCGGTCGTCGACACAACCTGACTAGGAGGGAGCCGGTCGTCGACACAACCTGACTAGGAGGGAGCGGGCCGTCGACACAACCTGACTAGGAGGGAGCCGGTCGTCAACACAATTTTTATATATTTATTTTTATTTGACTCGGCAAGGCAGTTAAGAACACATTCTTACTTTCAATGATGGCTTAGGAACAGTGGGTTAACTGCCTTGTTCAGGGGCAGGATGAACGATTTGTTCATCGGGGAACCGATCTTGCAACCTAAGGGTTTAGTATCCTGTTACCCTCTTCCTGTCAAACCAGAAGATGTAAGCATTGCAGAGGAGGATTGTCCAAAGTGGGGTATATATGTGGGGCATGCTGTCCGGTCCTCTGGCAGTCTCTATGGGGTTGCCACAGGGTTCAATTCTCGGGCCGACTCTTTTCTCTGTATATATCAATGATGTTGCTCTTGCTGCGGGCGATTCCCTGATCCACCTCTACGCAGATGACACCATTCTATATACTTCTGGCCCGTCCTTGGACACTGTGCTATCTAACCTCCAAACGAGGTTCAATGCCATACAACACTCCTTCCGTGGCCTCCAACTGCTCTTAAACGCTAGTAAAACCAAATGCATGCTTTTCAACCGTTCGCTGCCTGCACCCGCACGCCTGACTAGCATCACCACCCTGGATGGTTCCGACCTTGAATATGTGGACATCTATAAGTACCTAGGTGTCTGGCTAGACTGTAAACTCTCCTTCCAGACTCATATCAAACATCTCCAATCTAAAATCAAATCTAGAGTCGGCTTTCTATTCTGCAACAAAGCCTCCTTCACTCACGCCGCCAAACTTACCCTAGTAAAACTGACTATCCTACCGATCCTTGACTTCGGCGATGTCATCTACAAAATTGCTTCCAACACTCTACTCAGCAAACTGGATGCAGTTTATCACAGTGCCATCCGTTTTGTCACTAAAGCACCTTATACCACCCACCACTGCGACCTGTATGCTCTAGTCGGCTGGCCCTCGCTACATATTCGTCGCCAGACCCACTGGCTCCAGGTCATCTACAAGTAAAATCAAATCAAATTTATTTATATAGCCCTTCGTACATCAGCTGATATCTCAAAGTGCTGTACAGAAACCCAGCCTAAAACCCCAAACAGCAAGCAATGCAGGTGTAGAAGCACGGTGGCTAGGAAAAACTCCCTAGAAAGGCCAAAACCTAGGAAGAAACCTAGAGAGGAACCAGGCTATGTGGGGTGGCCAGTCCTCTTCTGGCTGTGCCGGGTGGAGATTATAACAGAACATGGCCAAGATGTTCAAATGTTCATAAATGACCAGCATGTTTGAATAATAAGAAGGCAGAACAGTTGAAACTGGAGCAGCAGCACGGCCAGGTGGACTGGGGACAGCAAGGAGTCATCATGTCAGGTAATCCTGGGGCATGGTCCTAGGGCTCAGGACCTCAGAGAGAGAGAAAGAAAGAGAGAAGGAGAGAATTAGAGAACGCACACTTAGATTCACACAGGACACCGAATAGGACAGTAGAAGTACTCCAGATATAACAAACTGACCCTAGCCCCCCGACACATAAACTACTGCAGCATAAATACTGGAGGCTGAGACAGGAGGGGTCAGGAGACACTGTGGACCCATCCGAGGACTAACCCTGGACAGGGCCAAACAGGAAGGATATAACCCCACCCACGTTGCCAAAGCACAGCCCCCACACCACTAGAGGGATATCTTCAACCACCAACTTACCATCCTGAGACAGGGCCGAGTATAGCCCACAAAGATCTCCGCCATGGCACAACCCAAGGGGGGGCGCCAACCCAGACAGGATGACCACATCAGTGAATCAACCCACTCAGGTGACGCACCCCTTCCAGGGACGGCATGAGAGAGCCCCAGTAAGCCAGTGACTCAGCCCCTGTAATAGGGTTAGAGGCAGAGAATCCCAAGTCCATTATCTCCCTCACCAACTTCAAACATCTGCTATCTGAGCAGCTAACCGATCGCTGCCGCTGTACATAGTCTATCGGTAAATAGCCCACCCATTTTTACCTACCTCATCCCCATACTGTTTTTATTTATTTTATTTTATGCTCTTTTGCACACCAATATCTCTACCTGTACATGACCATCTGATCATTTATCACTCCAGTGTTAATCTGCAAAATTGTAATTATTCGCCTACCTCCTCATGCCTTTTGCACACAATGTATATAGACTCTCCTTTTTTCAACTGTATTATTGACTTGTTAATTGTTTGCTCCATGTGTAACTCTGTGTTGTCTGTTCACACTGCTATGCTTTATCTTGGCCAGGTCGCAGTTGCAAATGAGAACTTGTTCTCAACTAGCCTACCTGGTTAAATAAAGGTGAAATAAAAAAATAAAAGGAGGTGAAGCTTGAGTTAGATATCGACCTAGTGTGACCATCCTGGTCCCTCAAGTCAGTGAGTCAACACAGGATGGAGCAATGAATGGATAGTTCATTTATTTCCAAAGCTGCAATGATGGGACACACACAGTATGGATGAATGATCAGTAGTGACAGGATATAAATACCACTCCCACAGCAATTCTACATTAATCTGCCCTGTAATTTACTAACAAAACTATTGAAATGTCTATCAAAGTCATTGTGATCGTATAGTGGATTTAACAATTCCTACTAATTCCTAATTTACTATAATAAAAATAAATACATTATTTCCATGTGTCTCATATTCACTACATCAGAATATCGCGTCATCCATTTTAGTATCAAAATATATCAAATTGACATGGAAAATTACTCAATGTCCCCCTCAGGTGGCGAAGAAGTATAATACACCTAAACTAACAAAACCGGGCTGATAAACTGGCTGGTGTTCATGAGTTTGTAAAACATATACTTTATACTTTTGTCATAAATGACCTGCATTGATGAGACACACAGTGTGGATGAATGATCAGCAGTCGACAGGGTAAAAATAGCACTCCAAAAGAAGATGCATTTTCCAGTTAGATACCAACTTGAAAGAGGGATCTTTAGCTTAAAACCCACATGGAAAACAGACATTTGGCAAATAACATATAAAGAGAGGCTGACTTGACGCCAAACCAACAACAGTAGTTACTAAAACATAAATTGCTAATGTATGATTTAAAACGTGGATTTTATGATGTAATGTCAATTTTATACATTTCTATCCCAGGACCACTCAATTTTCAAATTCTCTATAAATCTGCTGTGGATTACCCAGAATCCTATACCTTTATCACACGAGCGGGGCAGCGGTCTAAGGCACTGTTCTTAAATGAATTGCCTCGTTAAACCGTTACACTGGCAAACAAACTCAGCAGCACAGAGAAGATCATCCATATGACGTTGAGAAATACTGCATTGTGTGTAGTTTGGAAGAGTCACAAAATAAGTTAATGAATATGTAATAACGCAAAAACATTGTTTGTACTTATAGGTAACCATATCGTGATTACAATTAGCTTACTAAGTCTTTAACCACACTGTATTGTTACACTGGTGAGTTAAAACTCATGCTTCGTACACTTTAATTTGTTATCTGAAGATAAAATCTACATTTTACTCAACTGTGTTACCCACTCCAGTCAGCAGATGGCGGTCTGGGAATTTATGGTTATGCTGTAGGTGTGACGTATAATCTAGTGGACGGAACGCTTCTTTCAACAGCAGCAACAGTTAGTCAGGGAGCTTGATAGACAAATAGCCGAACCAATAAAGCTCTTTAGACGCTTTAGTGTATATTAGCCACTGTGTTTTAAACCCACTTCTGTCGTCTAGTTAGTTATCCGATTTAATTTAATATTTATGCTGTTGTTGTTATTATTCAGCTAGCGGGCTGGTTAAGTTAGCATTAGCCTAGCTAACATCTCCGACCATGAGTTCACCAAGCTACTCTCCTTCTAATGAAGAGAAGGATATCACAGTAAATCAAGAAGTAGGGAGTGGGGCCGTTACTGTGAAAGAAGAGGAGGACGCGTTCAGAGTGAAAGACGAGGAAGATATCACAGTAAAACAAGAAGTAGGGAGTGGGGCTGTTACTGTGAAAGAAGAGGAGGACGCGTTCAGAGTGAAAGACGAGGAAGATATCACAGTAAAACAAGAAGTAGGGAGTGGGGCTGTTACTGTGAAAGAAGAGGAGGACGCGTTCAGAGTGAAAGAGGAGGCTGATGTCACAGTAAAAGGAGAGGAAGATGCAGTTTATGGCGTGAAAGAGGAGGGGGAGGAGATTACTTTTACATCGAAAAAGGAGGAGGAAGAAGAGGAGGAACCTGGGTATCTGGGCCCGGTTTCCCAAACGCATCTTAAGGCATCCAATGGTTCTAACGATGAATTTAGCCATAAGATGGTTTTTAGAAACCGTTCCCTGATTAACACTGGTAAGTACTGTCTTAACAACAGAGGCACAAACTCTGCAGTTGAACTGATGTTAGGTGTTAAGGTGGAAATCTGCAATTGCTACATCCATATTGTGACTTTTAAATTATTTATTTACAGCCATTGATTCTTGAAGAATATAACACATGCCTCATGAGTTGAGGTCAACTGTTGTACCCCATCAGAACCCCAAATAAGCTTTAATATAATGTTTAGAAACAATGTAAATCAACACTGTATAGCAGTTAAGAACAAATTCTTATTTTCAATAACGGACTAGGAACAGTGGGTAAATTGACAGATTTGTACCATGTCAGCTCGGGGATATGAACTTGCAACCTTCCGGTTACTAGTCCAACTCTCTAACCACTAGGCTACCCTGCCGCCTCAACATGGGTCTGTCTGTAGTTACATATCTCCAACCCCATAATCTTTTATTACCAAAATAGTGGTGGAATGACAGATTTGTTATTGTTTGAACTGCAGATTGCTGGGTTGTGTGTTTTTTTTAAACAGCAACAAAATGGCTGCCCAGAGACTTGGTTAACAGCTGAGGGATGGAGGAAGGAGAAGTGTAATCACTCTCAAATTCATAGAGAACGATATTGAAGAAACCTTAACCCAACACCTAGCGACCTCGTCAAGAAGTTCAGACATCTTGGCGTAACAGTTATAAGGTGTTGATTTGACAGTCGCTGGACCCAGGTTTGAGTTCAGCTCAGGGCTACCCCCTGAATTCAATACACTATGAATACAAGGACTGGCCATCCATGAGGTCATATTGATAATTTAACCAGTTTTCTAGGCTAAATAGTATATTCTAGATTTCATCCATGATGTCATAATGATAGTTTAACCAGGTTTCTAGGATATATAGTATATTCTAGAATTCATCCATGATGTCATAATGATAGTTTAACCAGGTTTCTAGGCTATATAGTATATTCTAGAATTCATCCATGATGTCATAATGATAGTTTAACCAGGTTTCTAGGATGTACAGTGGGGCAAAAAAGTATTTAGTCAGCCACCAATTGTGCAAGTTCTCCCACTTAAAAAGATGAGGCCTGTAATTTTCATCATAGGTACACTTCAACTATGACAGACAAAATGAGAAAAAAAATCCAGAAAATCACATTGTATGATTTTTTAATGAATTTATTTGCATATTATGGTGGATATGTATCTCCCTCATTTTTCAGAGTAAAAGCCTGAAACAATGCCTAAAGAATGACCACATGTAGAAGAAGCCATAGAGATCGTGACCTGGGTCCTAAGTCTTTGTATGGTGGATAGGCTTTCAATGGAAAAACAGCCTTTCAAAATAATAGTACTTCCTGGATGGATTTTCCTCAGGTTTTCCCCATATCAGTTCTGTTATACTCACAGACATTATTTTAACAGTTTTGGAAACTTTATATTTTCCATCCAAATCTACTAATTATATGCATGTCCTAGCTTCTCGGCCTGAGTAGCAGGTAGTTTAATTTAGGCACGCTTTTGATCCAAAATTCTGAATGCTGTCCCCTACCCTAGTGAAGTGAAGCATTCTATTTAATTAAATAATTAAGACACACAAATTACTCAACGTCATAACTAGAGGGAGCCGCTCGTCAACACAACCTGACCGGAGGGAGCCGCTCCTCAACATAACCTGACCGGAGGGGGCCGCTCGTCAACACAACCTGACCGGGGGGGGCCGCTCGTCAACACAACCTGACCGGAGGGAGCCGCTCGTCAACATAACCTGACCGGAGGGAGCCGCTCGTCAACATAACCTGACCGGAGGGAGCCGCTCGTCAACATAACCTGACCGGAGGGAGCCGCTCGTCAACATAACCTGAACGGAGGGAGCCGCTCGTCAACATAACCTGACCGGAGGGAGCCGCTCGTCAACATAACCTGACCGGAGGGAGCCGCTCGTCAACATAACCTGACCGGAGGGGGCCGCTCGTCAACATAACCTGACCGGAGGGAGCCGCTCGTCAACATAACCTGACCGGAGGGGGCCGCTCGTCAACATAACCTGACCGGAGGGGGCCGCTCGTCAACATAACATTAAATTCAATTAAATATACCTTCCGGCAACCCGCCTCACCCAATGTGATACGGATCTGCTTTTTTTTTGGCCCTTATAGCTAGAACCTTCATCAGAAGCTAATTAGCTACTAGCTATTTAGTCATTGTTAGCCACTGCTAGCGGCCTTTACCTTTTTAGCTCAAACACCAGTCGCTTTTAGCCTGGATAATACCTGCCAGTCTGCACAGCGCGATATCAACCCTGAGCATATCGGACTGTTTTTCTCCACTACATCACTGTATTCCTGCCGTAAGCTCTGGACCATTACACCAGATAATCGCAGCTGGATAGCTGCCACCGAGTGGCCCAGCCTCGAAGCTAGCCTTGAGCCAGGCCCATCTCCCGGGCCTGCTCGGTGGACCCTATGATCACTCGGCTACACAGCTGATGCCTCCCAGACTCTTCACTAAGACGACTAGAAGCCACTACATCACCGGATTCCTGCCGTAAGCTCTAGACCTTTGCACCGGATTGGCTATAGTGGCCAACGCCCTTGTCCTGAAGCTAGCACCAGTTAGCCTCGAGCCAGGTGCATCTCCCAGCTAGCAAACAAAATTACTCCAGCTACAGTACCTCTTTTGCCAATTGGCCTGGGCCCTTTGTCGACACGGAGCCCCGTTGTCGGGCTGATGGAAAAGCCAAAGAGCATTTTACTGGTTGAAGTGTTTTTTAAGTGCAAAGAGGTTGATTTGCGATGACGATACAAACATTATATTAAGTAGGACGTTCAAACGAGGCTTACAATTTTAATCCAAAGTAGTGTGACATGCTCTCATAAGCAACCTGGACATGGAGGTTACTCCCCTGAGTTTTCCCCCATTCACATTCAGAATACATTGTGAAAAAACAAAATCTTTGCTCACCATTTTTGCTCCAGGAAGATATACTACATCCAAAACTATCGGTTTCTTCATTAGGGGGAACGAGTTTCTACCAAATTGCATGTGCATCGCCCTCGTGCCGCAATTTTAGCAAACACAGAAAGGTGCCTATGTTGGAGACCAAAAGTCGTCTGGCACACTTCTTAGGATTTCAACAACTTTAATAACTTTTTTTCTAGCCTACAATCATCGATGTTACTACTAATGTGAAAACAAGACAAAATATGACTATTCTTGCTCATTTTAAGACAATTGTCAAATAATCATTACAGACAACAATTGTTGTACAACATCATGGCTACGCTGTTGGCATCACCTTTTACAGTGGATTTCCGCTGTTGTGGGCCTTTAACCATCTGTCTGACTTTGTTGTTCACACAGGAGAGAGACGGGACTACCATGGGTCCTCTGGGGAGCCTCAACAACCTCATGACGCTGACGAGGCAGAGAACAGTCTCTCCACATTAGAACACCCCAAGAAACACCTGCAGAGATCCACAGGGAAGATAACTCTCTGCTGCTCTGACTGTGGGAAGATATTCACCTCATCAGGCATTACAATTCATCAGCGAACACACACAGGAGAGAAACCTTATAGCTGTACTCAATGTGGGAAGAGTTTTACTACATTGAGCAATCTGACTCGTCACCAAAGAACACACACAGGAGAGAAACCGTATTGCTGTACTCAATGTGGGAAGAGTTTTACTCATTCATCAGGCCTGATATCACACCAGAGAACACACACAGGAGAGAAACCTTCTAGCTGTACTCAATGTGGGAAGAGTTTTACTCATTCATCAGGCCTGATATCACACCAGAGAACACACACAGGAGAGAAACCTTCTAGCTGTACTCAATGTGGGAAGAGCTTTACTCAACAGTGCAACCTGATATCACACCAGAGAACACACACAGGAGAGAAACCTTCTAGCTGTACTCAATGTGGGAAGAGCTTTACTCAACAATGCAACCTGATATCACACCAGAGAACACACACAGGAGAGAAATCTCATAGCTGTGATCTGTGTAACAAGAGATACTCTGATAAAAGATCTCTGATCGAGCATCAGAAAATACATGGAGTTGTTTCATGATATCAATTAATTAATGTCACAATGTAGAATGTTTTAACATTGTAGAAGGAGTAATTTAATGATGTCACAATGTAGGACCCTAAATGTTTCTCCCCTGTTCTATTGATTTCAACATGACATGGATATTATCCTCAGGGGAAAGATCCAGGCTCTGAATTGAGAGAGTAATATTTATGTGATTTAACTAAAAGTGACCCACGTGAATCAAAGTGAAACACTTCAAAATGTAGCTAGCTGTTTTCTACAAATTGTCCTCTAACCAGGGATGTACACATTACTCCCAGATTCCGTGTGGTTTTTGAGCTGTTGCAACCTCATCTCCCCTCTCTCGCTCAATTGATGTCAACGTGATATTGATGAGTGATGACAAATAAGTGCTGTTCCATTGTTTAGCGACCCCTAAATTTAAATGCAACAATCAAAAATGTAGCTGATTGTCTTCTGCAGGTTGTCCTCTAACCAGTGAGGTAAAATGTATCTCCCATTTCCATGTGTTTTTTGTTTTGTTTTACTTTCTAGAGCAGGTTCAACCTGATTTCCTCCCAAATCCATATGCGTTGCCATGGAACACAATTTATTTTGACTGCACTTTTTTCCGTATTGGAAATTAGTTTTGTTTGCGCTCGTTCCAAGGGGACGAGAGTTCTAGAAGCTAGTGGGTTTTAGGATTCTATTGAAAGAAAAATTAGAAAAAAATAATATGATTGTTTATTATTATTTAGGAATAGGTGTTTTTTCTTGTTTTTAATTGTTGACAGCCAGTAGACACCATGTTTATATTGGTGAAGGTGAAGCAGTGTAGTTGATTATAATGTGAAATTGAAGTTGTTTTCTGTTGGTGGTGAGCAAACTTGTCCAACAAAAATATAGGATAAATTTGTTGTCTTAAAGGGGAACAGGCTTTGGTTTTTCCATTTGTGTTTTGAGGTTGGACTTTAGCACGTATAGCTCGTTAGCATGTATAGCTCGTTAGCACGTTGGGCGCACAGATCGGTGTCACCTCGTTAGTCATTATGTGTTACACCTGTGCTGGCTTATTTCATCTCATTAGTGGTAAGCTGTTTCACCTGAGCTGGTCCAGGTTCTATTTAAGAGTGTCTGGCCCAGTCTTGTTACATGTGGAGAGTCAACACCTTTAGTTGCGCCAACTTTTTGTTTTTTTGGTCTTTAAGTTTGGTGTGGGTTTTTCTTTTGTTTGCCTCTTCTTGGACAGATTTAGTGGGTCTCATGGTGGGTGTCTTTTAGGTCCCAGTTGTTGTTACTAGTCAATTTTTAATCGACACCCTCAGTGTCTTTCAGAACCCCTCCAATTAACAAATATGTTCAAAAGCAAAACATATCTTAGTATGAAAAACAGTATCTTCCACTATGTTAAAATAGTACATGGTATGTACGTTTAGTATCACTTTTCAACCAACCCAGTTCATTTGTTGAAACTGAAATGTTTTGAAATCAACAATACGTCAAAAGATTCAACTACTGGATCAATCCCACTTTTCCAGCCTGCTGAAGGCGTGGTGGAGAGGTAAACACCACCCCCGACTCTACCAGGGGCTTGAGGTGGTCTCCCACAGCTCTGCTTATGTCATGTTCTGTGAACTTGCTGTTCCATTTCTTGCCTGCCCTGTAACAAGGAAACACATTTAGTCAAATTATACAGATGCACAATCGAGTGCATCCTGTCGGGCTGTATCACCGCCTGGTACTACCTGCCCTCCAGGACACCTACACCACCCGATGTCACAGGAAGGCCATAAAGATCATCAAGGACAACAACCACCCGAGCCACTGCCTGTTCACCCCGCTATCATCCAGAAGGCGAGGTCAGTACAGGTTCATCAAAGCAGGGACCGAGAGACTGAAAAACAGCTTCTATCTCAAGGCCATCACTGTTCAACAGCCACCACTAATATTGAGTGGCTGTTGCCAACATACTGACACAACTCTAGCCACTTTAATAATGTAAATTGATGTAAAATATATATCACTAGCCACTTTAAACAATGCTACTTAATATGTTTACATACCCTACATTACTCATCTCATGTATATACTGTACTCTATACCATCTACTGCATCTTGCCTATGCTGTTCTGTACCATCACTCATTCATATATCTTTATGTACATATTCTTTATCCCTTTACACTTGTGTGTGTATAAGGTAGTAGTTGTGGAATTGTTAGGTTAGATTACTCGTTGGTTATTGCTGCATTGTCGAAACTAGAAGCACAAGCATTTCGCTACACTCGCATTAACATTGCTAACCATGTGTATGTGACAAATAATATTTGATTTATATACAACACTCAAGTAGTGGATATGGAGCATCTACAGCCTCAGTTACACCTGGAACCTAAATGTGACTCCTGTCATCTGATCACTCCAAACTGCATTAGGTTCAGATCTACCAGGACGGACCTTTGACAGTCTGGATGCAGTCAGGCCACTGAATATAAATAAGCAAACTGGAGATTCCTTCAAAACGGTTGCCGACAGTTACCGTGTAGGGCACTGCAAGGTTGGGTGACCAGGGTCATCTGGGACTGCCTCCTGGAGGAATTCAGGTGTGTGAAGGCTACCTGTGTCCTGCTGTCCCAGAGGAGGTGTCTGCTGCTCTGCAGGATGTTTCAAAGATGGGGTCCAACAAGGAAGTGCAAAAACAAAACGGGCTGTTTTAAATCACCCATATTGACAAAATGTGGAACAATTGGACACCCTATAACCCACACCTACACACATGTATCGATCTGATTGTTGGATTGTGTTGTGCAGTAAGCAGGTTCAGGTGTATAACTGTGGCTCCTTCCACCGTCAAGAGAATAGGCAAGAGGGCCAACCATGGAGAATAGTAAGACAATTCATTATTTCTAAAACTACGCTGTATTGTTTGTCTAGAGAAGAGACACTATTATGTAATTGTGATGAACTGAGAGAATATTTATGTAGCACTGTGATTCATTAATCACGTGCTGCCTTCCCTGCTCCTATGTGTTAACCTCTTTCCCTTTCTGTCTTTAACACCTCTCTCTCCTCCTCCTCTTTCCCTTTCTGTCTTTAACATCTCCCTCTCCACCTTTCTTCCTCTGTTTTTATAATACACAACAGATGTGCATTGATGGACAGATTGAACTTGTATTTATGACACTTGGATAATGAGCTTTTCAATAAAGTGTTTCCCATTCTCTACTGATTGAAATATAGTGTAATGTGATGAAATACTCCACCTATCCTGTGTTTACCAGATCAATGCAGATGAAGGGCATTAGATGTTGAGATGAACCGGTGTTAAGAGTATTTACATGATGCATAGGAAGTGGAGTGTAGTGTTTTTTTAACATTATATTTCTGAATTAACTAGTTAAATCCTGTTTGTAGTCTATTAGTTACAATGTGTAACCATTGATGTCCCAGGACCAAGATTGGTAAACACTGTATAATTGTAATACATACATGCAGACACGGCGTCATTCAAAGACAGGAATTTGATCACCTCAAAGACATTCATACCTAAACTGCACATTAATTTGCCACGGTAGAGTACATGATCAGTGAATATATTAAATGTACAGGCTACAATGTGGGGATCTCATGCATGGTAATAACTACATGTATATTTGACTTGAATCCTTGGCAAAACATGATATTATATTCTACTCAATCCATAGGCTTCATTAATGTCATTCAGGCTGTTTTGAAGTTGATACAACTGGCTATGATAGCTAAGGTTCATAGCTAGGTTCTGAACTAATATGTATACCAAACGTTTGGGTCCATACAAAGATCGGCTAGATTGCTAGTTACACATCCATGGGCATACAGGGATTTTAATCATCCACTGCATAATAAGCAAGAACAAGAATAACAAGAACATAGCAATCTACGCGATTTCATCTATCAGCAAGGCAAGCTTACAAAATTGTACATTATTCAACTAGCTAGATTCTATACATCCACTGTTTTACAAAATGACAGCCTGGTTTGCTGGCAATCATTGATCCATTTCAGGTCTGTGTAGGGGTACCCCTCTCTCCTCGTATTTATTTCCACCATCTTTGCTGAAGAAAGTCCAACAGTCACGAGTGCAGCAGCCTCCCCCGGTCCGAGTGCCGATCCGATATTAAGTTTAAGATGCGATGGAACGGTTGACGAAAAAAAGAAATCACAGAAAAAATATATGGACTGACATTGATTTATTTAGTGGGGGCTAATATATATTTTAGTTCTAGCGATGTCCCTGATTCCTACCCTTTAACTTTTTGTCTGATAATAAAATATACATTTTACTCAGCTGCGTTACCCACTCCAGTCAGCAGATGGCGGTCTGGGAATTTATGGTGATGCTGTTGGATGTGACGTATAATCTAGTGGACGGAACTCTTCTTTCACCAGCAACAATAAGTTATCCACCTCGGTAGCTTGCTAGACAAAAAAAGCTGAACCAATAAAGCTCTTCAGACGCTTTCGTGTTTATTAGCCACTGTATTTTAAAGACACTTATTTTGTCTAGTTAGTTATCCGATTTAATTTAATATTTACGGCGTTGTTGTTAATAGTCAGCTAGCAGTCTGGTTAAGTTAGCATTAGCATAGCTAACATCCGCGACCATGCGGTCACTAAGCTACTCTCCTTCTGCTAAAGAAGAGGTGTATATCACAGTAAAACAAGAAGTAGAGGCCGTTACTGTGAAAGAAGAGGAAGACGCGTTCAGAGTGAAAGAGGAGGAGGATGTTACAGTAAAACGAGAGGAGGATGCAGTTTATAGAGTGAAAGAGGAGGAGAGAGAGATGACTGTTACATCGAAAAAGGAGGAAGAAGAGGAACCTGGATATCTGGGCCCGGTTTTCCGAATGCATCTTAAGGCATCCAATGGTTCTAATGATGAATTTAGCCAAAATGTGATTTTGAGAAACCGTTCCCTGACTAAAACTAGTAAGTACTGTCTTAAAAACAGAGGCACAAACTCTGCAGTTGAACTGATGTTTGGTGTTAAAGCAGAAATCTGCAATTGCTACATTCATGTTATGACTTTTAAATAATGTATTTATAGCCATTGATTCTTGAAGAATATAACACATGCTTCATGAGCTTAGTTCAACTGTTGTACCCCATCAGAACCCAGAATAAGCTTGTTCTACTTTAATGTTTAGAAACAATGTAAATAAACACTGTATCGCCTCAAAATGTCAGCTCGGGGATGTGAACTTGCAACTGTTTACTAGTCCAACGCTCTAACCACTAGGCTACCCTGCTGCCTCAACATGGTTAAAACTATAATGTTGATATCATTGATGGTCAGGCCTTGCATCCATAGGTCTGTCTGTAGTTACATTTCTCCAACCCCATAATCATTTAATTACCAAAACAGTGGTGAAATGACAGATTTGTTACTGTTTGAACTGCAGATTGCTGGATTGTGTTTTATTTTTTTAAACCACAACAAAATGGCTGCCCAGAGACTTGGTAAACAGCTGAGGGATGGGGGAAGGAGAAGTGTAACCACTCTCAAATTCATAGAGAACGATATTGTAGAAACCATAACCCAACACCGAGCGACCTCGTCAAGAAGTTCAGACATCTTGGCGTAACAGTTATAAGGTGTTGACTTGACAGTCGCTGGACCCAGGTTTGAGTTCAGCTCAGTCCCTCCCCCTGAATTCAATACACTATGAATACAAGGACTGGCCATCCATGATTTCATAATGATAATTTAACCAGTTTTCTAGGCTATATAGTATATTCTAGAATTCATCCATGATGTCATAATGATAGTTGCTGACTTTTGCCTTATACCTGCAGCAAATGCCTCTATCCCATCTTCTGGCTGGGGTAGAGTACTTTAGGATTTTAGTTTCTGCGGTGTAACAAGGGCCTAACCCTTCTGTTTCTTCATAATGGCCCTTCGCGTGAGTTGGGTTTGTTCCTTCGTTCACGTTGTCACTCCCTTATTTTCCGGTCTAGTATGAGGCCTTGGATAGATATACTCCTATTTAAATATTCTGAGTGTTATGGATTCCTCCTGTATTTCCTTACCTTCAAGTCTCTTTTACCTCTGTATATATCAATACCTAATAACTTCTTCTATTGGTTATTATGCTCGTCAGCTAGTAGTCACTTGGAAACTAGTATTGGTATATATTTTGACACACAATGACAGTTTTTTATTTTACCTTTATTTTACTAGGCAAGTCAGTTAAGAACAAATTCTTATTTTCAATGACGGCCTAGGAACAGTGGGTTAACTGCCTGTTCAGGGGCAGAACGACAGATTTGTACCTTGTCAGCTCGGGGATTTGAACTTGCAACCTTTCGGTTACTAGTCCAACGCTCTAACCACTCGGCTACCCCAAATATTCTTTAATTGGTAATTGGTACGCTAGATTCCGAATTCCAATATCCTAATACACTTCCAACTCTGTGTATGGACTCAATATATTGTAACTGGTACTTGGCTGTTTCCTTGTATTGCTAATCACATCTGTACTTGATGTCTCACTGTTTTACTGCCGCTTTGTCTGTGATCAAGAGGTGTCAAAAGCGTATAGTGCAATAGTAAATTTACCTATGAGGATTCTCCATATGAAGTCTGTCTCATATGTCAGTGAGGATCATGCCTCTCTTATGATCTCTGTTCTCTTTATATACCTTTTTACAGGGGAAGTTTGCAAGTTTATGGAGCTGTGGCTAAACCACACTTTCACACTGCCCTGCTGCTTGCACCGGCCGCTTACTCGGGGACTGTAGATTGCTTACACTGAGTGCTTACTCTGGGACTGTAGATTGCTTACACTGAGTGCTTACTCGGGGACTGTAGATTGCTTACACTGAGTGCTTACTCGGGGACTGTAGATTGCTTACACTGAGTGCTTACTCGGGGACTGTAGATTGCTTACACTGAGTGCTTACTAGGGGACTATAGATTGCTTACACTGAGTGCTTACACTGGGATGGTAGATTGCTTATTACGTCATCTTAGACCTGTGTCTAAATGGAAGCTTCTTATTCTAAATCTAGGTCATGCACTACTAACTCCCATTCTGCTGCTTCCGTGTTACTGTTGGCTGATTCTACTTAATGATACCAGCTGGTTGTTTCTACCACTTGAGGCGGCATAGGTGGCATGTCAAGCGTCAGCTGGGAGAAGTCTATGATAGGTATCTCCTCTGCTTCCCCCTGTTGTCCAGTTTCTGCAGGTGTGGTCCATGGTTCCATGAGGTCCCGTGAATGCCTTATGTTGCTGTCCCCATTGCTTGATGGAGTGGGCAGATTCTTTTCATCTCTTGTCACACCAGATATACGACATCCATAACTAGTGGTTTCCTCATTAGCATGGAGGACTTTATGCAATGAAATTGCCCTCGTGCCGCAATTTTAGAAAACACAAAGGGGCCTGTATTGTAGACCAAAAGTCTTCTACCACACTGCTTAGAGTTTCAAAAACATGAATAACTTTTTTCTAATCTACAATCTTAGATGCTACTACTAATGTGAAAACAAGACAAAATATCACTTCTTGCTCATTTTAAGACAATAATTTTAACATTCATTACAGACATCCATTGTTGTACAACATCATGGCTATGCTGTTGGCATCAACTTTTACACTGGATTACGACTGTTGTGGGCCTTTAATCATCGGTCTGACTTTGTTGTTCACACAGGAGAGAGACGTGACTATCGTGGATCCTCTGGGGAGCCTCAACAACCTCATGATGCTGAGGAGACAGAGAAGAGTCTCTCCAGATCAGAACACCTCAATAAACACCCGCAGAGACCCACAGGGAAGAAATCTCACTGCTGCTCTGACTGTGGGAAGAGATTCACATCATCAGGCAGTAAAATTAATCAGAGAACAGACACAGGAGAGAAATCTTATAGCTGTGGTCAATGTGGGAAGAGATTTGCTACATCTGTTAACCTGACTCAACACCAGAGAACACACACAGGAGAGAAATCTTATAGCTGTGGTCAATGTTGGAGGAGTTTTACAACATTAATCTCTCTGAAAGTACACCAGAGAACACACACAAGAAAGAAACGTTATAGCTGTGATCAATGTGGGAAGAGATTTGCTACATCTGGCAACCTGACTCAACACCAGAGAACACACACAGGAGAGAAACCTTATAGCTGTGATCAATGTGGGAGGAGATTTGCTACATCTGGCAACCTGACTCAACACCAGAGAACACACACAGGAGAGAAATCTTATAGCTGTGGTCAATGTTGGAGGAGTTTTACAACATTAATCTCTCTGAAAGTACACCAGAGAACACACACAAGAAAGAAAAGTTATAGCTGTGATCAATGTGGGAAGAGATTTTCTACAACTGGCCACCTGACTCAACACCAGAGAACACACACAGGAGAGAAACCTTATAGCTGTGATCAATGTGGGAAGAGATTTGCTACATCTGGCAACCTGACTAAACACCAGAGAAAACACACAGGAGAGAAACCTTATAGCTGTGATCAATGTGGGAGGAGATTTGCTACATCTGGCAACCTGACTCGACACCAGAGAACACACACAGGAGAGAAACCTTATAGCTGTGGCCAATGTGGGAGGAGATTTAGTCGATCTGGAGATCTGACAGTGCACAAGAGAACACACACAGGAGAGAAACCTTATAGCTGTGGTCAATGTGGGAAGAGATTTGCTTCATCTGGCTCTCTGACTCTACACCAGAGAACACACACAGGAGAGAAACCTTATAGCTGTGGTCAATGTGGGAGGAGTTTTAGTCGATCTGGAGATCTGACAGTGCACAAGAGAACACACAGGATTGAAATCTCATAGCTGTGACGAGAGAATCTGATAAAAGATCTCTGATCAAATATTAGAAAATACATACATGAAGGAGTTGTTTCATGATTTCAATTAATTAATGTCACAATGTAGAATTTTTTAACATTGTAGTAGGCATATTGTAATGATTTCACAATGTAGAAGCCTAAACGTGTGCCCACTTATGAATTGATATCAACATGTTATGGATATTAGCCTAAAGGGGAAAAATCCAGGCTCTGAGATGGAAGAGTACTATTTATGTAATTTTACAAAAATTGACAAACAAAAAAAGAGTTTGGATCAAATCAAATTTATTTATAAAGCCCTTCTTATATCAGCAGATATCTCAAAGTGCTGTACAGAAACCCAGCCTAAAACCCCACCCCAAAACAGCAAGCAATGCAGGTGTAGAAGCACGGTGGCTAGTAAAAACTCCCTAGAAAGGCCAAAATCTAGGAAAAACCCTAGAGAGGAACCAGGCTATGAGGGGTGGCCAGCCCTCTTCTGGCTGTGCCGGGGTGGAGATTATAACAGAACATGGCCAAGATGTTCAAATGTTCAGCATGGTCAAATAATAATAATCACAGTAGTTGTCGAGGGTGCAACAGATCAACACCTCAGGAGTAAATGTCAGTTGGCTTTTCATAGCCGATCATTAAGAGTATCTCTTCTGTTCCTGTTGTCTCTAGAGAGTTGAAAACAGCAGGTTTGGGATAGGTAGCACATCCGGTGAACGGGTCAGGGTTCCATAGCCGCAGGGAGAACAGTTGAAACTGGAGCAGCAGCACGGCCAGGTGGACTGGGGACAGCAAGGAGTCATCATGCCAGGTTGTCCTGAGGCCTGGTCCTATCTCGTTAGCACAAAGGACGCACTGATTGGCTAAAACAGTATCCAATCTACAGAAGTAGTACTACGGTGTCACCTCGTTAGTCAGTATGTGTTACACCTGTGCTGGCTTGTCCATCTCGTTAGTGGGAAGGTGTTTCACCTGAGCTGGTCCAGGTTCTATTTAAGAGTGTCTGGCCCAGTGCTCCAGTTGTCTTGATAGATGTGGAGAGTCAACACCTTTAGTCGATCCACCTTTTTTGGTTATTTGCTTCCTATTTATAAGTTTGAGGTGGTGGGACGGGTGCGCCATCGTCCGTGAGGAGATGGCGCAAAGTACATCTGGACCGTCGGTTCCGGGGATTGGACTGGCCAACACGGTGCGCTTTTCTTGGCGGGGAAAAGAGATGGAGCCTTGGGGGAGAGAAACCTTCGGGAGGAACATCCTAATGGGGCACCTAAAATTGAAGGTTAAAGATGTTCTATGCCTTCAGGGGAACCCAATGGAGAAGGGGTTTGATGTAACCCTATATTTGGAAGAAAAACACAATGAGATTATGAAGACGGTGACGGAAGAGAAAGAAGAAGGTCCCCTGTGTCATTACACGGTGACCAGCCTGGCAAGAAACAACTTCAGGGTGGTCACCGTAACCATGTACAATCCGCACGTGAAGGACGAAGAAGTGAGGGCCTTTCTGGGGAGGTACATGGACAATGTCTCCTCAGCGAGGTACCTCAGGGACTCCCTGGGTTTCTGGAATGGGAAGAGAGGCTTCCAGGCGTTACTCGGGGAGTCCCCGAAGAGTGTGGATGGCTACCTCCATCCTCCAGCAATGTTCTCCCTGGGGGCTGACAGGGGAACCCTATACTATGCACGTCAGCCCCCGTTCTGCAGGCGTTGTACCCTGGCCTCGTGCAGTAACAAGAAATGTCGTTTTTGTGGGTCGGAAGAGCACGAGGCCAGGGAGTGTGATGAGCCCAAGGCTTGCCACGGGTGTGGCTCGAAAGTACACCTGTGGCGTGAACGCCCGGCTCGTCACAGGTCATATGCGTCTGCAGCTGGGGGGGGGAGCGGGGGATGGGGGGAGGAAAGAGAGGACGCATGCGGATTGTACGGATGGCACAGGGGAAAGGAATGAGAAGGACGAAGAAGGGAAGAAGGAAGAGGCGAAAAGAAAGAGGAGAGAAGATGGAAAGAAGGAAAAAGAAGGAGAGATTAAAAAGAAGGTGGAAGAACGTGGAGGAGCTGAGAAGAGGGAGAAGGGGACAGTGGTACGAGAAGGAGTGGAAGAAGGAACGGGGACAGTGACGGAGAAGGAGGGAGGAGTGGAGTTGGGAGGGGAGGGGGGCGAGATGGGGGGAAGGAGTGGGGGGACAGCCTGCCAGGCTTCCTCGAGGTCGAAATGAGGGATTTGGTGGAGGATTTAGCGGGGATGGGACGTTGTGTCTCCCCGCTACCTCCTTCACCAAAGAAGAAAGGGATGAAGAGGGGGAGCTTGGCAGGAAGTGAGAGGGAGGGGTGTGTGGAGGGGGAGGGGGGGGGGCTAAGAGAGTGGCGGGGGGGGGGGGGGTAATTTGTCCTCCCGGTTTGCCTCAGCCCCTTGCATTTTAGTGGATGACTCCAGTGAGGGGTCGGTGGGCTGTTTGCTAGAGGGATCCCAACTCCTGTTTGAGGAGATGGGGTCCCCTACATGCAGCCCCGAGGCAAACAGGGAGGGGGGGATGGTGGGTGGGGAGGGAGGACCCAACACACTGCCTGGGTCATGGGTTGGGATGGAGGACGGGGGGGCGTCAGGAGAGGAGAGGACGTCCCCGCCGGTGGAGGTGGACCAGGGGAGCATCGGGTGAGTCTCCTGGTTTTTCTTTGTTTTTTTAAAATTTTATTTGTTGTAAATAATTAAATGAATAGTTCTGTTTCTTTTTTTAGTCTAAATGTTAGGGGGTTAAGGGATAATGTTAAAAGGAGGGCGGTTTTTGTTATTTAGAGGGTGTGGGGTTTGATTTCTGTTTTTTACAGGAGGTTCACCTGAGGGATGGTGGGGATGTGTGTAGATTTAAGAGGGAGTGGGATAAGGGGGAATCTTTTTGGCGCATAGGAGGGGTGCACTCAACAGGAGTAGGGATTTTGTGTGGGCATAGAGAGGTTAAAATAGAGAACACTTTTGTAATAATGCAGGGTAGAGTTTTGGAGATAGATGTTAAGTTTAGAGAAGCTAGATATAGGTTAATTGGGGTGTATGGGCCACAGGTGGCGGCAGACAGGAGGGAGATGGTGGACTGTCTGGCGCCCCTGTGTGTTACAAACAGGCACTTGGTGATAGGAGGAGACTTTAATATAGATTTAGGGGTAGGCGGTGATAGCAGTGCAGGTGCCATCTCTGGGCTAATGGCTTGCCATGGTCTGGTTGATGGTGGCCTGCACACTACTCCGGCAATGGTCGGTCCTACATGGCGCAACTCCAGGGGGGTTGCGCGGAGGCTCGACTACATTTTTGTATCTAGGTCTTTGGGTCAGTTGTCTGGGCGGCTGTTGCCTGTTTTCTTCACGGATCACGACGGGGTGTTCCAGCAGGTGGGGTCGCCAGTCTGCCTCTTCGGTAGGGGGTACTGGAAGTTAGATCGGGATATACTGGAGGAGCAGGCTTTCGTTGACGCATTTTTTTGTTTCTTTCGGAGGCTTGACGGCCTCCGGTCCATGTGCGAGGGGGTGTTAGAGTGGTGGGATTTAGTTAAGGTGAGGATTAGGGCTTTTATAATAGGATATTGTAGAAGGAAAAAAAGGGAGGAAAGGAGGGAGGTGGATCGTATCCAAAGGTTAATTGAACTCGAGTACGAGGCAGGCAACCTCGGTGGGTCGATTGACTGGGAGAGATTCGCAGCCCTAAAGGCGCAGCTCAGGGAGCTGCAGGAGCAGAAGGCTCGAGCTTTCCTGGAGCGTGCGCATAGTGGCTTTCTAGAACATAATGAGACTTGTTCCGCTATGTTCTTTAAGTCAGTTAGGGCCAGGCAGAGTAGGAAGGTAATGCATGGAGTTAGGGAAGAAAATGGTAGTATAGTAAGTAAACCAGAGGAAATGGTCATGGTGACAACTGATCATTTCCAAGGTTTATTTAAGGAAAGGGAAATAGATGTAGAGCAGGGAAACGTGTTTTTAGAACACTTGTCCCGGCGGTTGCCAGAGGACATTAGAGACGTGATGGAGGCCCAGATCTCACTAGAAGAGGTTGAGAGCGCTCTTAGGAGTATGGGAAAAGGGAAGGTGCCTGGGATGGATGGGCTGCCGGCTGAGTTTTACCTCAAGTTTTGGGGTATACTTGGACCAGTGGTTCTCGAAGTCTTGAAGGCCATCCTTGAGACGGGGGTCCCGGGGGGGATCAATGGCTGTTGGTGTGCTGTCACTTCTTTATAAGAAGGGGGAAGCAACTGACCTTGGCAACTGGCGGCCATTGACCATGCTGTGCGTAGATTACAAGATTCGTGCAAAGGTTTTAGCAGACCGGTTGCGCACAGCCCTTCCCTACGTCGTCCACGAGGATCAGACGTGCGGGGTAGAGGGCCGCTCTATAAGAATGAACCTACAGTTGATCAGGGATTCCATCGCTTGGGTTGAAGATAGAGGGCTGCCTTTAATGGTAGCAGAGCTAGATCAGGCGAAAGCTTTTGATCGCGTGAATAGATATTTTCTATTCAGGGTGTTAGGTAGATTAGGATTTGGGGAGAAGTTTATAGGATGGATCCGTACTTTATATGTCGGAGCGGGGTGTCGAGTTAGTGTAAATAGTCACTTAGGTGACGTTTTTGACCTCTCGTCTGGGGTCAGGCAGGGATGCCCACTCTCGGCTCTCCTCTTCGTTCTGTACATGGAGCCTCTGGGGGCTGCCATTAGGGCAGACACAGTGGTGGAAGGCTTGTTGATCCCTGGAAGTGGTGGGCTGCGTGTTAAGATGACGCAGTACGCCGACGACACTTCCTTGCTGTTGTGCAAGGACTCGTGCCTGACAAGGTCCCTTGCCATCTTTGGGGATTTCACCTGAGCGTCGGGAGCAGTTCTGAACCATGCAAAGTCTTCCGTCAAGTTTTTCGGAAGATGGCGCGGTAGAACGGATGTGCCTGGGGGGTTATCTCTCTGTGAAGGGGCCCTGAGGATTCTCGGGGTTCATTTTGAGACCTCCGGCTCAGCGACGCTAAACTGGAACATGCGTATCGCAGTGGTACAGAGGAAGCTAGCAATGTGGAAGGCTAGGTATTTGTCTATTATGGGCAAAGTCCTGGTCCTAAAGGTGGATGTGTTGCCGTCTCTTTTGTATTTGGCATATATCTACCCATTGCCGGCTTGTCTGAGGAGGCCTCTAGTGAGGCTTGTGTTTCAGTTTATGTGGAGTGGCAGGTGCGAGTGGGTCGCCAGGGCACGCATGATCTGTCCCATCGGGGAGGGAGGTAGGGGGGTACCACATTTCCCCCTCAAGCTGGACGCCATTTTTGTTTCTTTCTTGTTGACGGAGCTTGCTCGTCCGGTTATACACCCGTCCGGTTACCTCCTGCGGGTGTTCTTCTCGTATAAGGCGAGAAGCGTAATGGTGTGGTCTAACGCGGGTCCTCGGGCGGAACAGCTGCCGTGGCACTTTGGCCATGCGGCCAAGTGGCTGCGTGCGCACCCCGAGGTTGAAGTTGCCCGAGTAGGTTTAGACCACAGGCACCTGTACGAGGAGGTCAGGCAGGGAGTCCTGCGCCTGTAGCGGGCATCTCGTCAGTGGTCTGGGAGGGAGTGCAGGCGCGGGGCCTGGACAACAGGCTCAAGGACCTGAATTGGTTGGGCCTCCATAAGCGCTTGCCGGTACGTGCCATCTTGTACCGGTATAGTTTGGTGCAGTCCCCCACCTGTCCAAGATCCTCTTGTGGCAGGGAGGAGACTGTGCGCCATGCCTTCTGGGACTGTGCCTTTGCCGGAATAGTCTGGGCTAGGGCATGGGTGATGCTAGGTGTGGTTAGGAGTGATTTTGTTTTGACATGGGCTAGGCTAGAGAGAGGCGTAGGGAGAGCAAAGGGAACGGATAGGGACAGGTTTCTGCTCTGGCTTCTCATGAGTCTCTTTAAAAAGGGACTGTGGGAAGCCAGGCAGAATTTAGTCAAGACAGGGAGAGATTGGGGGGTGGAAGGGATAGTGAGAAGGGTGGAAGGTGATTTGAGGGGGAAGATGAAGAGGGAGGAGAGGAAGTGGGGGAAGCATGCGGCACGGGAGAGGTGGAAAGGGGGTTTAGGGCTGGGAGTGTTAGAGTGAGTTTGGTAAGGGGATAGATTAGGGAAGGGGAGATAGGGAAAGGGTTAGGTATTGGTTAGGTATGATGGGGAGGGACGATGCTCCCCTGAGGTTTGTTTTTGTTTGATGGTTTTGTAAATAGAATTAATTAAGAATGAATGAGAATTATGATTTTGTAATAGTATGAATGGTTTTGATTGTAATAAATTATTTTAACCACCTTTAGTTGATCTACCTTTTTGGTTTACTTCCTGTCTTTAAGTTTGGTGTGGGTTTTTCTTTTGTTTCCCTCTTCTTGGGCAGATTTAGTGGGTCTCATGGTGGGTGTCTTTTATGTCCCAATTGTTGTTACTAGTCAACTTCCAGTGACACCCACATAGTGTCTTTCAGAGCCCCTCCTAAAAAACAAGTTAATATTTTGGGTTGGATATTCCATCCAATTAATATTATAATCAATGGAATTTCCTTAATGTTCATTAGTATTTCAGTTGTTAATCTTCTGTCTGTTGTACTAAATATTTTTGTTTATTTTCATTTTGTTTTTCTTCCTGTGAAGCCATTGTGTTGCATCCATGTCTGAAATGTGCTGTATAAATAAAGCTTGATTTGATTTCAACAAATGAACCCAAAGACTGACCACAAATCACCATAATAGCAAAGAACAAATGTGTGTGCCTGGGGGGAAATTAACTTTCATACAGCCAAAAGGGGTGGGAAATTACACCAATATCAGTGGTCAATTTGCACTAATGTAAATAAACATGGATGATGGAACATATTCCCTTTTGCTTACGTGATGAACCGCTAAGGGGACATAAATATTTACCATCTAAACCATGTGTGACTTCTCACCTCTCTGGCTGTAGAAGTGTTCTTCCTAACCAGTCCCTCAACAGCTCTCTGACTGAGCTCCACCCTCACTGGGTCTTCAGAGGAGAGGAAGGCTGAGGAGGGTTGAAAGGATGAATGGATCAGTCACTCAAAGTGTAGAGCTGCTGTCTGATAAAATCACAATTTTAGTAGTTCATTAAAATAAACAAGGCTTTATGACTGCTGAATACCAACTATCATTCACTTAGATTGTGTAATTTCAGGTAGCGAAACATCCTTGGGACGTCCCTAGCCCATTGAAGTTTACATTTAAAATGGTTAAGTTATGGATTAAGGTTAGGGTTTAGGGTAGGGATGTCCCAAGAATCCCAGATAGCATTGACCATTGTGCATTTGTAACCGATGTGAAATGGCTAGCTAGTTAACGTGCGCTAATAGCGATGGTAACGATGTTTCGTGGGAGGCAGTTGTTTATGTCCCTGGTTAGAGCCCAGGTAGGGGCGAGGAGAGGGACGGAAGCTATACTGTTACACATTCTTCAGTTTCTTTTACGTAGCAGGTGTAAAAGAAACACAGACAAGACAAGTAGGCGCTCAGGTCATTATGGTCATTGTAGTTCAAAAAAAAATTGCATCTGATTATGCGTAACTGTATGTGGGGTTGTTAGAGAAGAATGTGATTGTCAGCCCTAACAATCCATTCTAGCACCTCATCAGGCTCTGAAAAAGTCTTCATTAATGACGTGTTCCTTCTATTCCAAGGGACAGCAGAGGAACTTCATCGATTCCACTCCTTCATCAATACAGTACAAGCAGTGAACATCTGAAATTCACCCTCACCTTTGATGTGCATGAAACAAGTTACCCGATGGTTGGACGATACTTTTCTCATCAATCATCTTAAAAACTGGAAATCAACCAATCCTTACCTATGATGTTAACTACATCAGAAATAACTTAAAATGTATAACTTTAAATTAAACCAATCGTTTGCACTCATGACTTGAGTGATTAAAGTAAACCAACGTTTTGGAAATACATTATGCCATCTAACCAATCAAAAAATGTTAGCTATATGCAGTTATCTTAGCCAGCCAGCAAACGTTAGCTATTTAGCCAACTAGCTATTAGCCTAAACAGCATAACCAACCAGCGCGGTTGTGGTCAGCAGAGACCAACTACCGGAGACCAATTAGATCCCAACTAACAGTAAGCCAAGGTGGAAAAGGTTACAAAACTCCCGTAGTCTAATTCACAGAAAACATGCTGAAAAGTAGTGATGGGGAAACAAAGCTTCCTGAAGCATTGGCTCTTTCCAGATAATTGTTTTTTTTGTTAAATAGTTTCATTACTCAAGGCTTTGAGCGACACAGAATTTAGAACAGCCACATTTTGAAAGATGACGTCCCACACCGTAGCAGAGTAGCCTTCATGTCTTCTACGAAACCACTGGCCTTGATCGAGAGCATCAAGTCTATGCTGCATTGTGGGTAAACGGTGACTGGCTGACTGATTTATAAATAATAATGAGTAGTTATTTATGATGCAAGGTGATTTGTAAATTAGTGAGTCAGCAGCCACCTGCACTGTCGGCTGCAAAGTCGAACGAGCCCAATACCAAACCAATCAGGTGTTCGACGAAATGATTCTTCAGACGTCATTGATCACGTGCTGCTGATAAAGGGACACTGCTTTGAATTATACCGCTTAGCGACTTCAGTACATGCCTCATAGCTTCAGTCTCAAACTTAACCCCGTTCCTGCTGAAGAAGGGGAGGTCTGCTGGATGGAGAAGGAAGCTCTCGTGAAAGAGGAGGAGGCTGTTACAATATAAAAACAAGTCGAGGTTGAGGCTGTTACCGTGAAAGAATAAGAGAAAGACGTCTCAGTTAAAGAAGACTCGTTCAGAATGAAAGAGGGCGACGACGTTTCAGTGAAAGAAGTGGAGGGGGAGGTGACTGTGTCATCGAACAATGAAGAAGAGGAGGAAACTGGATATCTGGGCCCGGTTTCACAAACGCATCTTAAGGCGTCCGATGGATCTAACGATGAACAGGCCCTGATTAACACTAGTAAGTGCTGTCTTAAACAGAAGCACAAACTCTGCGGTTGTTGAACTGATGTGTGGTGTTAAAGGGGAAATTTGCAATTGCTACATCCATATTTTGACTTTCAATTATTTATTTATAGGCATTGATTCTTGAAGAATATAACTCATGCCTCATGAGCTTAGTTAAACTGTTTACCACATCAGAACCCCAAATAAGCTTTTTTTTAACTCCAATGTTTAGAAACAATGTAAACCAACACTGTATAGCCTCCACATGGTTAAAACTATACTGTTGATATCATGGATGGTCAGTCCTTGCATCCATAGGTCTGTCTATGAATTTGAGAGTAGTTACATTTCTCCAGCCCCATCCATCTTATTACCAAAATAGTGGTGTAATTACAGCTTTGTTATTGGTTGAACTGCAGATTGGTTGATTGAATGTTTGGCTTTTTTAAAGGGGCCACCTAGTTTTTAAACAATCAAAATGGCTGCCCAGAGACCTAAGCTGTGTTAGAATACTCATACTAACTGCACTATTTGTGATGTTAATTGAGTATATAGTTTGCTTATTATAGTATGATGTTAGTATGCCAAGTTCCCGGATGTCGTACTAAATTCGCCAAAATATGAAATATACACGCAGTACTTTACGGCCCATAATGCAATTCTTCAGGAAATGGGCGTGACTTCACATCGATTTCAGATTTTTAGAAAATGGAGGAAAATATTCAGCCAAAGTCCAACGGAGCGGATACAAATGAACCTTAAAAACCTGTTGGTACTAGGGGGCAGTATTTTCATTTTTGGAAAAATAACGTTCCCAAATTTAAACGGGATATTTTGTCAGGACAAGATGCTACAATATGTATATAATTTACAGCTTAGGATAGAACACACTCTAAAGTTTCCAAAACTGTAAAAAATATTGTCTGTGAGTATAACATAACTGATGTTACAGGCGAAAGCCTGAGAAAAATCCAATCAAGAAGTGACTCATCTTTTGAAAGCCCTGCGTTCCGATGCGTCCCTATTGAGCTATGAATGCCCTATCAACCAGATTACGCTTTCTACGTATTCCTCAAGGTGTTTACAGCATTGTGACGTAGTTTTACGCATTTATGTTGAAAAATACCCGTAGGCGGCTTCATTGCGGAAGTGGTCACCTGATGCTCCCTGAGAAATTCTTGCATAAAATACAGAGGTAGCAATTATTCCAATCGCTTCTACTGAGAAACCAATTGTCCCGGTTGATATATTATCGAATAGATATTTGAAAAACACATTGAGGATTGATTATTAACAACGTTTGCCATGTTTCTGTCGATATTATGAAGCTAATTTGGCGTTGTCGTGACCGCAATTTCCGGTCGATTTCTCAGCCAAACGTGAAGAACAAACAGAGCTATTTCGCCTACAAAAATTATATTTTGGGAAAAAATTAACTTTGGCTATCTATCTGGGAGTCTCGTGAGTGAAAACATCCGAAGTTCATCAAAGTTAAACGATTTGATTGCTTTTCTGATGTTTGTGACAAGGTTGCCTGCTGCTAGCAAGGCATAATGCTATGCTAGGCTATCGATAAACTTACACAAATGCTTGTCTAGCTTTGGCTGTAAAGCATATTTTGAAAATCTGAGATGACAGGGTGATTAACAAAAGGCTAAGCTGTGTTCCAATATATTTCACTTGTGATTTTCATGAATAGGAATATTTTCTAGGAAGATTTATGTCCGTTGTGTTATGCTAATTAGTGTCAGATGATGACAACTGTCCCGTTCACGGGATGGGGTGTCACTAGAGGTTAAATAATTATGACAAATGTTGAGCAATGTAATGAAGTAATGACTTTTCAAATAAGTTACGTTACACGTAATGTTAGCTACACTACCCTTACAAAACGCATAGCATATCTTTACAGCAGTATGTATCGGTATGTTAACTAGCTACCTAACGTTAGTTGGCTACTTATACTTCAAACATGCCAGTATAGTAACTATAAGTAAAATGGTAAGAGTGAGTGTTTCTCTGACTTGTGTCTAGCAAGCTATCCAACGTTAGCCAGTTAGCTTGGGTGCTTTACTGTCATTGTGAGGTCAGAACGCTTGGATCGACCCTACTCCTCAGCCATATAGTATTAGTTTACAAACAGTGGTGTTATACGAGCTTATGTTTTGGTTTCTGGTGGGGTAATACGGCTGAAACATTTGAGGTATTTATAAGTTATATTCTACAAGAATCAGTGGAATCAATGGTTATATAGTAAACGGGTCTTTCTATAATTGCCAGTGCAGATTTCCTGTTGGGGTCAAATTGTTAGAGCTGTTGATAAGTCATTGTATAATATTCTGGCAATTATTTTCATGCCATTACATTAAAAGCGAAAGATTGTCTTTTCTTAGCAAGGTGTTGCTCAAATAATGTTAGCTGCTAATCGCTAGTTATCAGGCTAGCTAGCTTGCTAAATGTATTAAGAGTCAGTGTAAACGTAGCTAGCTAAAACTGCCTGGTAGACCTACTGAAAGGTGCCTATATTGGAGACCAAAAGTTGTCTGGCACACTGCTTAGGATTTCAACAACTTTAAAAATGTATTTTTTGCGTACAATCATCGATGTTACCACTAATGGGAAAACAAGACAAAATATGACTGTTCACTTGACTGTCTTAAGACGAATGTCAAATAATTAACATTCATTACAGATGTCATTGTTTGAACAACATAATGGCTACGCTGTTGGCATCACCTTTTTACAGTGTATTGTTGCTGTTGTGGGCCTTAAACCACCTGTCTGACTTTTTGTTCACACAGGAGAGAGACCTGACTATCGTGGATCCTCTGGGGGGCCTCAACAACCTCATGATGCTGACCGGGCAGAGAAGAGACTCTCCAAATCAAAACACCTCAAGAAACACCAGCAGAGACCCACAGGGAAGAAATCTCATTGCTGCTCTGACTGTGGGAAAGGTTGCAAATCTTCATCAGAACTTAAAATACACCAGAGAACACACACAGGAGAGAAACCTTATAGCTGTGATCAATGTGGGAGGAGTTTTGTTCAAGCTAGCCATCTGACTAAACACCAGAGAACACACACAGGAGAGAAACCTTATAGCTGTGGTCAATGTGGGAGGAGTTTTACTACATCTAGCGGTCTGACAGTACACCAGAGAACACACACAGGAGAAAAACCTTATAGCTGTGGTCAATGTGGGAGGAGTTTTAATACATCTAGCGGTCTGACATTACACCAGAGAAAACACACAGGAGAGAAACCTTACATGTGTGATCAATGTGGGAGGAGTTTTGTTAAAGCTAGCCATCTGACTCCACACCAGAGAACACACACAGGAGAGAAATCTTATATGTGTGATCAATGTGGGAGGAGTTTTGTTCAAGCTAGCCATCTGACTCAACACCAGAGAACACACACAGGAGAGAAGCCTTATAGCTGTGATCAATGTGAGAAGAGTTTTCCTACATCTAGCCAGCTGACTTCACACCAGAGAACACACACAGGAGAGAAGCCTTATAGCTGTGATCAATGTGGGAGGAGTTTTCCTACATCTAGCCATCTGACTCAACACCAGAGAACACACACAGGAGAGAAGCCTTATAGCTGTGATCAATGTGAGAAGAGTTTTCCTACATCTAGCCAGCTAACTTCACACCAGAGAACACACACAGGAGAGAAATCTTTTAGCTGTGATCAATGTGACAAGAGATACTCTGATAAAAGATCTCTGATCAAACATCAGAAAATACATACATGAAGAAGTTGTTTCATGATATCTCTGAAATAATGTCACAATGTAAAATGTTTTAACATTGTAGTAGGAGTATTTTAATGATGTCACAATGTAGAATGTTTTAACATTGTAGTAGGAGTATTTTAATGATGTCACAATGTAGGATGTTTTAACATTGTAGTGGGAGTATTTTAATGATGTCACAATGTAGAATGTTTTAACATTGTAGTAGGAGTATTTTAATGATGTTCTACCTTATCGTTTACCCTGTTCAATTGATTGCAGCATGATATGGATATTAACCTCAGGGGGAAATCCAGGCTCTGAATTGAAAGAGTATTATTAAATAAAAAGTGACTAACAAAAAAAAACAGCTGTGTTACACTTACTGTGTTGGTGACCCACTTCAATCAACATGCAGCACTTCAATGTAGTGAGCTGTTTTCTTCAAGTGGAAAAAAAATGCATGTAATATGATAATTGTTGCAGATGTTTGTGTATATACACACATGAAAACACTATAATTGGTCTATAATCAATTTTATTAACAATCCGACATCACTCCAGTATTTCTTGACAACATTTAAATTCTAATTGTCTTTATTCCCATACTGGGCAGTCAAATGTTTGCGTTTAGTCAGTGAGTTGCCATGGATCACAATTTATTTTGACTGCACGGTTTTCCTGTATTGGAGATTTAGTTTTGTTTGGGCTCGTTCCAAGGGCACGAGAGTTCTAGAAGCTAGTGAGTTTTAGGATTCTATAGAAAGAAAAATGAGAAAAGATACGATTGTATTTTACTATTTAGAAATACATAGCCAGACACGATGTTTATATTGGAGAAGGTGAAGCATTGTAGGTGATTATAATGTAAAATGAGAGTTGTTTTCTGGTGGTGAGCAAACTTGTCCAACACAAATATAGAATAGTAGTGGTGGAATGACAGATTTGTTATTGTTTGAACTGCAGATTGCTGGGTTGTGTGTTTTTTTTTAAACCGCAACAAAATGGCTGCCCAGAGGCTTGGTTTGGTTAACTGCTGAGGGATGGGGGAAGGAGAAGTGTTTCCGCTCTCACATTCTTATAGAAGGCTATTGTAGCAACCGTAACCCAACACCCAGCGACCTCGTCAAGAAGTTCAGAAATCTTGGCGTAACAGTTCTAAGGTGTTGGCTTGACAGTTGCTGGACCCAGGTTTGAGTTCAGCCCAGGGCTACCCCCTGAATTCACTACACTATGAATACAAGGACTGGCCATCCATGAGGTCAAAATTATTGTTTTGAACAGATTTTGAGGCTACATAATATGTTCTATAATTGCCAGTGTAGATTTCCTGTGAGGGCAAATTATTAGAGCTGTTGATAAGTCATTGTCAGCCATTGTTTTTCATGCCCTTACATTAAAGGCAAGACACCTAGATTCAATTACATTCATGAATTGGTTTGAAACCTTTGTTTTGGTGCCTTGAATGATTTGTAAAATATGGTTTGTCAATGAATAACTTTTAAAAAATGATTTAAATGTAACCTTTATTTAACTAGGCAGATCAGTTAAGAACAAAATCTTATTTACAATGACTGCGTTCCCTGGACGACGCTAGGCCAATTGTGCCCCGCCCTATGGGACTCCCAATCACGGCTGGTTATGATACAGCCTGGATTTGATCCACGGTCAACCAAGAGTCATCTGTAAATTCTATCAATCGCCCCACTTGTTTTTATAAAATCTATATGTACTGAACATATGATGCTTTAAGCTGTTTGATTAAATAAATAAGACACACTAGTGACTAGAGGGAGGCAGTCGCCAATATAATCTGACTAGGAGGGAGCCGGTCATCGACACAGCCTGACTAGGAGGGAGGCAGTCGTCAATATAATCTGACTAGGAGGGAGCCGGTCATCGACACAACCTGACTAGGAGGGAGCCGGTCGACGACACAACCTGACTAGGAGGGAGCCGGTCATCGACACAACCTGACTAGGAGGGAGCCGGTCGACGACACAACCTGACTAGGAGGGAGCCGGTCGACGACACAACCTGACTAGGAGGGAGCCGGTCATCGACACAACCTGACTAGGAGGGAGCCGGTCGACGACACAACCTGACTAGGAGGGAGCCGGTCATCGACACAACCTGACTAGGAGGGAGCCGGTCATCGACACAACCTGACTAGGAAGGAGCCGGTCATCTACACAACCTGACTAGGAAGGAGCGGGCCGTCGACACAACCTGACTAGGAGGGAGCCGGTCGTCAACACAATTTTTATTTATTTATTTTTATTTGACTCGGCAAGGCAGTTAAGAACACATTCTTACTTTCAATGATGGCTTAGGAACAGTGGGTTAACTGCCTTGTTCAGGGGCAGGACGAACGATTTGTACCTTGTCAGCTCGGGGAACCGATCTTGCAACCTAAGGGTTTAGTATCCTGTTACCCTCTTCCTGTCAAACCAGAAGATGTAAGCATTGCAGAGGAGGATTGTCCAAAGTGGGGTATATATGTGGGGCATGCTGTCCGGTCCTCTGGCAGTCTCTATGGGGGTGCCACAGGGTTCAATTCTCGGGCCGACTCTTTTCTCTGTATATATCAATGATGTTGCTCTTGCTGCGGGCGATTCCCTGATCCACCTCTACGCAGACGACACCATTCTATATACTTCTGGCCCGTCCTTGGACACTGTGCTATCTAACCTCCAAACGAGCTTCAATGCCATACAACACTCCTTCCGTGGCCTCCAACTGCTCTTAAACGCTAGTAAAACCAAATGCATGCTTTTCAACTGTTCGCTGCCTGCACCCGCACGCCTGACTAGCATCACCACCCTGGATGGTTCCGACCTTGAATATGTGGACATCTATAAGTACCTAGGTGTCTGGCTAGACTGTAAACTCTCCTTCCAGACTCATATCAAACATCTCCAATCTAAAATCAAATCTAGAGTCGGCTTTCTATTCTGCAACAAAGCCTCCTTCACTCACGCCGCCAAACTTACCCTAGTAAAACTGACTATCCTACCGATCCTCGACTTCGGCGATGTCATCTACAAAATTGCTTCCAACACTCTACTCAGCAAACTGGATGCAGTTTATCACAGTGCCATCCGTTTTGTCACTAAAGCACCTTATACCACCCACCACTGCGACCTGTATGCTCTAGTCGGCTGGCCCTCGCTACATATTCGTCGCCAGACCCACTGGCTCCAGGTCATCTACAAGTCAAATCAAATCAAATTTATTTATATAGCCCTTCGTACATCAGCTGATATCTCAAAGTGCTGTACAGAAACCCAGCCTAAAACCCCAAACAGCAAGCAATGCAGGTGTAGAAGCACGGTGGCTAGGAAAAACTCCCTAGAAAGGCCAAAACCTAGGAAGAAACCTAGAGAGGAACCAGGCTATGTGGGGTGGCCAGTCCTCTTCTGGCTGTGCCGGGTGGAGATTATAACAGAACATGGCCAAGATGTTCAAATGTTCATAAATGACCAGCATGGTCGTATAATAATAAGGCAGAACAGTTGAAACTGGAGCAGCAGCACGGCCAGGTGGACTGGGGACAGCAAGGAGGCGTGGTCCTGGGGCATGGTCCTAGGGCTCAGGTCCTCCGAGAGAGAGAAAGAAAGAGAGAAGGAGAGAATTAGAGAACGCACACTTAGATTCACACAGGACACCGAATAGGACAGTAGAAGTACTCCAGATATAACAAACTGACCCTAGCCCCCCGACACATAAACTACTGCAGCATAAATACTGGAGGCTGAGACAGGAGGGGTCAGGAGACACTGTGGACCCATCCGAGGACTAACCCCGGACAGGGCCAAACAGGAAGGATATAACCCCACCCACTTTGCCAAAACACAGCCCCCACACCACTAGAGGGATATCTTCAACCACCAACTTACCATCCTGAGACAGGGCCGAGTATAGCCCACAAAGATCTCCGCCATGGCACAACCCAAGGGGGGGCGCCAACCCAGACAGGATGACCACATCAGTGAATCAACCCACTCAGGTGACTCACCCCTTCCAGGGACGGCATGAGAGAGCCCCAGTAAGCCAGTGACTCAGCCCCTGTAATAGGGTTAGAGGCAGAGAATCCCAAGTCCATGCTAGGTAAAGCTCCGCCTTATCTCAGTTCACTGGTCACGATGGCAACACCCACCCGTAACACACGCTCCAGCAGGTGTATCTCACTGATCATCCCTAGAGCCAACACCTCATTTGGCCGCCTTTCGTTCCAGTTCTCTGCTGCCTGTGACTGGAACGAATTGCAAAAATCGCTGAAGTTGGAGACTTTTATCTCCCTCACCAACTTCAAACATCTGCTATCTGAGCAGCTAACCGATCGCTGCCGCTGTACATAGTATCGGTAAATAGCCCACCCATTTTTACCTACCTCATCCCCATACTGTTTTTATTTATTTTATTTTATGCTCTTTTGCACACCAATATCTCTACCTGTACATGACCATCTGATCATTTATCACTCCAGTGTTAATCTGCAAAATTGTAATTATTCGCCTACCTCCTCATGCCTTTTGCACACAATGTATATAGACTCTCCTTTTTTCTACTGTATTATTGACTTGTTAATTGTTTACTCCATGTGTAACTCTGTGTTGTCTGTTCACACTGCAATGCTTTATCTTGGCCAGGTCGCAGTTGCAAATGAGAACTTGTTCTCAACTAGCCTACCTGGTTAAATAAAGGTGAAATAAAAAAATAAAAGGAGGTGAAGCTTGAGTTAGATATCGACCTAGTGTGACCATCCTGGTCCCTCAAGTCAGTGAGTCAACACAGGAAGGAGCAATGAATGGATAGTTCATTTATTTCCAAAGCTGCAATGATGGGACACACACAGTATGGATCAATGTGACGGGATATAAATACCACTCCCACAGCAATTCTACATTAATCTGCCCTGTAATATACTAACAAAACGATTGAAATGTCTATCAAAGTCATTGTGATCGTATAGTGGATTTAACAATTCCTACTAATTCCTAATTTACTATAATACAAATAAATACATTATTTCCATGTCTCATATTCACTACATCAGAATATCGCGTCATCCATTTTAGTATCAAAATATATCAAATTGACATGGAAAATTACTCAATGTCCCCCTCAGGTGGCGAAGAAGTATAATACACCTAAACTAACAAAACCGGGCTGATAAACTGGCTGGTGTTCATGAGTTTGTAAAACATATACTTTATACTTTTGTCATAAATGACCTGCATTGATGAGACACACAGTGTGGATGAATGATCAGTAGTCGACAGGGTAAAAATAGCACTCCAAAAGAAGATGCATTTTCCAGTTAGATACCAACTTGAAAGAGGGATCTTTAGCATGAAATCCACATGGAAAACAGAGATTTGGCAAATAACATATAAAGAGAGGCTGACTTGACGCCAAACCAACAACAGTAGTTACTAAAACATAAATTGCTAATGTATGATTTAAAACGTGGATTTTATGATGTAATGTAAATTTTATACATTTCTATCCCAGGACCACTCAATTTTCAAATTCTCTATAAATCTGCTGTGGATTACCCAGAATCCTATACCTTTATCACACGAGCGGGGCAGCGGTCTAAGACACTGTTCTTAAATTAATTGCCTCGTTAAACCGTTACACTGGCAAACAAACTCAGCAGCACAGAGAAGATCATCCATATGACGTTGAGAAATACTGCATTGTGTGTAGTTTGGAAGAGTCACAAAATAAGTTAATGAATATGTAATAACGCAAAAACATTGTTTGTACTTATAGGTAACCATATCGTGATTACAATTAGCTTACTAAGTCTTTAACCACACTGTATTGTTACACTGGTGAGTTAAAACTCATGCTTCGTACACTTTAACTTGTTATCTGAAGATAAAATCTACATTTTACTCAACTGTGTTACCCACTCCAGTCAGCAGATGGCGGTCTGGGAATTTATGGTTATGCTGTAGGTGTGACGTATAATCTAGTGGACGGAACGCTTCTTTCAACAGCAGCAACAGTTAGTCAGGGAGCTTGATAGACAAATAGCCGAACCAATAAAGCTCTTTAGACGCTTTAGTGTATATTAGCCACTGTGTTTTAAACCCACTTCTGTCGTCTAGTTAGTTATCCGATTTCATTTAATATTTATGCTGTTGTTGTTATTATTCAGCTAGCGGGCTGGTTAAGTTAGCATTAGCCTAGCTAACATCTCCGACCATGAGTTCACCAAGCTACTCTCCTTCTAATGAAGAGAAGGATATCACAGTAAATCAAGAAGTAGGGAGTGGGGCCGTTACTGTGAAAGAAGAGGAGGACGCGTTCAGAGTGAAAGACGAGGAAGATATCACAGTAAAACAAGAAGTAGGGAGTGGGGCCGTAACTGTGAAAGAAGAGGAGGACGCGTTCAGAGTGAAAGAGGAGGATGATGTCACTGTAAAAGGAGAGGAAGATGCAGTTTATGGCGTGAAAGAGGAGGGGGAGGAGATTACTTTTACATCGAAAAAGGAGGAGGAAGAAGAGGAGGAACCTGGGTATGTGGGCCCGGTTTCCCAAACGCATCTTAAGGCATCCAATGGTTCTAACGATGAATTTAGCCATAAGATGGTTTTTAGAAACCGTTCCCTGATTAACACTGGTAAGTACTGTCTTAACAACAGAGGCACAAACTCTGCAGTTGAACTGATGTTAGGTGTTAAGGTGGAAATCTGCAATTGCTACATCCATATTGTGACTTTTAAATTATTTATTTACAGCCATTGATTCTTGAAGAATATAACACATGTCTCATGAGCTTAGTTCAACTGTTGTACCCCATCAGCCCAAATAAGCTTTTTTTACTATAATGTTTAGAAACAATGTAAATCAACACTGTATAGCAGTTAAGAACAAATTCTTATTTTCAATAACGGACTAGGAACAGTGGGTTAATTGACAGATTTGTACCATGTCAGCTCGGGGATATGAACTAGTCCAACTCTCTAACCACTAGGCTACCCTGCCGCCTCAACATGGTTAAAACTATAATGTAGGTCTGTCTGTAGTTACATATCTCCAACCCCAGATAGTTTAACCAGGTTTCTAGGATATATAGTATATTCATAGATTTCATCCATGATGTCATAATGATAGTTTAACCAGGTTTCTAGGCTATATAGTATATTCTAGAATTCATCCATGATGTCATAATGATAGTTTAACCAGGTTTCTAGGATGTACAGTGGGGCAAAAAAGTATTTAGTCAGCCACCAATTGTGCAAGTTCTCCCACTTAAAAAGATGAGGCCTGTAATTTTCATCATAGGTACACTTCAACTATGACAGACAAAATGAGAAAAAAATTCCAGAAAATCACATTGTATGATTTTTTTATGAATTTATTTGCATATTATGGTGGATATGTATCTCCCTCATTTTTCAGAGTAAAAGCCTGAAACAATGCCTAAAGAATGACCACATGTAGAAGAAGCCATAGAGATCGTGACCTGGGTCCTAAGTCTTTGTATGGTGGATAGGCTTTCAATGGAAAAACAGCCTTTCAAAATAATAGTACTTCCTGGATGGATTTTCCTCAGGTTTTCGCCATATCAGTTCTGTTATACTCACAGACATTATTTTAACAGTTTTGGAAACTTTATATTTTCCATCCAAATCTACTAATTATATGCATGTCCTAGCTTCTGGGCCTGAGTAGCAGGTAGTTTAATTTAGGCACGCTTTTGATCCAAAATTCTGAATGCTGTCCCCTACCCTAGTGAAGTGAAGCATTCTATTTAATTAAATAATTAAGACACACAAATTACTCAACGTCATAACTAGAGGGAGCCGCTCGTCAACACAACCTGACCGGAGGGAGCCGCTCCTCAACATAACCTGACCGGAGGGGGCCGCTCGTCAACACAACCTGACCGGAGGGGGCGGCTCGTCAACACAACCTGACCGGAGGGGGCGGCTCGTCAACACAACCTGACCGGAGGGGGCCGCTCGTCAACATAACCTGACCGGAGGGAGCCGCTCGTCAACATAACCTGACCGGAGGGAGCCGCTCGTCAACATAACCTGACCGGAGGGAGCCGCTCGTCAACATAACCTGACCGGAGGGAGCCGCTCGTCAACATAACCTGACCGGAGGGAGCCGCTCGTCAACATAACCTGACCGGAGGGAGCCGCTCGTCAACATAACCTGACCGGAGGGAGCTGCTCGTCGACATAACCTGACCGGAGGGAGCCGCTCGTCGACATAACCTGACCGGAGGGGGCCGCTCGTCAACATAACCTGACCGGAGGGGGCCGCTCGTCAACATAACATTAAATTCAATTAAATATACCTTCCGGCAACCCGCCTCACCCAATGTGATACGGATCTGCTTTTTTTTTGGCCCTTTTTCTCCACTACATCACTGTATTCCTGCCGTAAGCTCTGGACCATTACACCAGATAATCGCAGCTGGATAGCTGCCACCGAGTGGCCCAGCCTCGAAGCTAGCCTTGAGCCAGGCCCATCTCCCGGGCCTGCTCGGTGGACCCTATGATCACTCGGCTACACAGCTGATGCCTCCCAGACTCTTCACTAAGACGACTAGAAGCCACTACATCACCGGATTCCTGCCGTAAGCTCTAGACCTTTGCACCGGATTGGCTATAGTGGCCAACGCCCTTGTCCTGAAGCTAGCACCAGTTAGCCTCGAGCCAGGTGCATCTCCCAGCTAGCAAACAAAATTACTCCAGCTACAGTACCTCTTTTGCCAATTGGCCTGGGCCCTTTGTCGACACGGAGCCCCGTTGTCGGGCTGATGGAAAAGCCAAAGAGCATTTTACTGGTTGAAGTGTTTTTTAAGTGCAAAGAGGTTGATTTGCGATGACGATACAAACATTATATTAAGTAGGACGTTCAAACGAGGCTTACAATTTTAATCCAAAGTAGTGTGACATGCTCTCATAAGCAACCTGGACATGGAGGTTACTCCCCTGAGTTTTCCCCCATTCACATTCAGAATACATTGTGAAAAAACAAAATCTTTGCTCACCATTTTTGCTCCAGGAAGATATACTACATCCAAAACTATCGGTTTCTTCATTAGGGGGAACGAGTTTCTACCAAATTGCATGTGCATCGCCCTCGTGCCGCAATTTTAGCAAACACAGAAAGGTGCCTATGTTGGAGACCAAAAGTCGTCTGGCACACTTCTTAGGATTTCAACAACTTTAATAACTTTTTTTCTAGCCTACAATCATCGGTGTTACTACTAATGTGAAAACAAGACAAAATATGACTATTCTTGCTCATTTTAAGACAATTGTCTAATAATCATTACAGACAACAATTGTTGTACAACATCATGGCTACGCTGTTGGCATCACCTTTTACAGTGGATTTCCGCTGTTGTGGGCATTTAACCATCTGTCTGACTTTGTTGTTCACACAGGAGAGAGACGGGACTACCATGGGTCCTCTGGGGAGCCTCAACAACCTCATGACGCTGACGAGGCAGAGAACAGTCTCTCCACATTAGAACACCCCAAGAAACACCTGCAGAGATCCACAGGGAAGATAACTCTCTGCTGCTCTGACTGTGGGAAGATATTCACCTCATCAGGCATTACAATTCATCAGCGAACACACACAGGAGAGAAACCGTATTGCTGTACTCAATGTGGGAAGAGTTTTACTCGGCTCAGCAGCCTGATAACACACCAGAGAATACACACAGGAGAGAAACCTCATAGCTGTACTCAATGTAGGAAGAGTTTTACTCATTCATCAGGCCTGATATCACACCAGAGAACACACACAGGAGAGAAACCTTCTAGCTGTACTCAATGTGGGAAGAGCTTTACTCAACAGTGCAACCTGATATCACACCAGAGAACACACACAGGAGAGAAACCTTATAGCTGTACTCAATGTGGGAAGAGCTTTACTCAACAATGCAACCTGATATCACACCAGAGAACACACACAGGAGAGAAATCTCATAGCTGTGATCTGTGTAACAAGAGATACTCTGATAAAAGATCTCTGATCGAGCATCAGAAAATACATGGAGTTATTTCATGATATCAATTAATTAATGTCACAATGTAGAATGTTTTAACATTGTAGAAGGAGTAATTTAATGATGTCACAATGTAGGACCCTAAATGTTTCTCCCCTGTTCTATTGATTTCAACATGACATGGATATTATCCTCAGGGGAAAGATCCAGGCTCTGAATTGAGAGAGTAATATTTATGTGATTTAACTAAAAGTGACCCACATGAATCAAAGTGAAACACTTCAAAATGTAGCTAGCTGTTTTCTACAAATTGTCCTCTAACCAGGGATGTACACATTACTCCCAGATTCCGTGTGGTTTTTGAGCTGTTGGTTTTAACAGGACCTGCAACCTCATCTCCCCTCTCTCGCTCAATTGATGTCAACGTGATATTGATGAGTGATGACAAATAAGTGCTGTTCCATTGTTTAGCGACCCCTAAATTTAAATGCAACAATCAAAAATGTAGCTGATTGTCTTCTGCAGGTTGTCCTCTAACCAGTGAGGTAAAATGTATCTCCCATTTCCATGTGTTTTTTGTTTTGTTTTACTTTCTAGAGCAGGTTCAACCTGATTTCCTCCCAAATCCATATGCGTTGCCATGGAACACAATTTATTTTGACTGCACTTTTTTCCGTATTGGAAATTAGTTTTGTTTGCGCTCGTTCCAAGGGGACGAGAGTTCTAGAAGCTAGTGGGTTTTAGGATTCTATTGAAAGAAAAATTAGAAAAAAATATGATTGTTTATTATTATTTAGGAATAGGTGTTTTTTCTTGTTTTTAATTGTTGACAGCCAGTAGACACCATGTTTATATTGGTGAAGGTGAAGCAGTGTAGTTGATTATAATGTGAAATTGAAGTTGTTTTCTGTTGGTGGTGAGCAAACTTGTCCAACAAAAATATAGGATAAATTTGTTGTCTTAAAGGGGAGCAGGCTTTGGTTTTTCCATTTGTGTTTTGAGGATGGACTTTAGCACGTATAGCTCGTTAGCATGTATAGCTCGTTAGCACGTTGGGCGCACAGATCGGTGTCACCTCGTTAGTCATTATGTGTTACACCTGTGCTGGCTTATTTCATCTCATTAGTGGTAAGCTGTTTCACCTGAACTGGTCCAGGTTCTATTTAAGAGTGTCTGGCCCAGTCTTGTTACATGTGGAGAGTCAACACCTTTAGTTGCGCCAACTTTTTGTTTTTTTGGTCTTTAAGTTTGGTGTGGGTTTTTCTTTTGTTTGCCTCTTCTTGGACAGATTTAGTGGCTCTCATGGTGGGTGTCTTTTAGGTCCCAGTTGTTGTTACTAGTCAATTTTTAATCGACACCCTCAGTGTCTTTCAGAACCCCTCCAATTAACAAATATGTGCAAAAGCAAAACATATCTTAGTATGAAAAACAGTATCTTCCACTATGTTAAAATAGTGGTATGTACGTTTAGTATCACTTTTCAACCAACCCAGTTCATTTGTTGAAACTGAAATGTTTTGAAATCAACAATACGTCAAAAGATTCAACTACTGGATCAATCCCACTTTTCCAGCCTGCTGAAGGCGTGGTGGAGAGGTAAACACCACCCCCGACTCTACCAGGGGCTTGAGGTGGTCTCCCACAGCTCTGCTTATGTCATGTTCTGTGAACTTGCTGTTCCATTTCTTGCCTGCCCTGTAACAAGGAAACACATTTAGTCAAATTATACAGATGCACAATCGAGTGCATCCTGTCGGGCTGTATCACCGCCTGGTACTACCTGCCCTCCAGGACACCTACACCACCCGATGTCACAGGAAGGCCATAAAGATCATCAAGGACAACAACCACCCGAGCCACTGCCTGTTCACCCCGCTATCATCCAGAAGGCGAGGTCAGTACAGGTTCATCAAAGCAGGGACCGAGAGACTGAAAAACAGCTTCTATCTCAAGGCCATCACTGTTAAACAGCCACCACTAATATTGAGTGGCTGTTGCCAACATACTGACACAACTCTAGCCACTTTAATAATGTAAATTGATGTAAAATATATATCACTAGCCACTTTAAACAATGCTACTTAATATGTTTACATACCCTACATTACTCATCTCATGTATATACTGTACTCTATACCATCTACTGCATCTTGCCTATGCTGTTCTGTACCATCACTCATTCATATATCTTTATGTACATATTCTTTATCCCTTTATACTTGTGTGTGTATAAGGTAGTAGTTGTGGAATTGTTAGGTTAGATTACTCGTTGGTTATTGCTGCATTGTCGAATCTAGAAGCACAAGCATTTCGCTACACTCTCATTAACATTGCTAACCATGTGTATGTGACAAATAATATTTGATTTATATACAACACTCAAAGTAGTGGATATGGAGCATCTACAGCCTCAGTTACACCTGGAACCTAAATGTGACTCCTGTCATCTGATCACTCCAAACTGCATTAGGTTCAGATCTACCAGGACGGACCTTTGACAGTCTGGATGCAGTCAGGCCACTGAATATAAATAAGCAAACTGGAGATTCCTTCAAAACGGTTGCCGACAGTTACCGTGTAGGGCACTGCAAGGTTGGGTGACCAGGGTCATCTGGGACTGCCTCCTGGAGGAATTCAGGTGTGTGAAGGCTACCTGTGTCCTGCGTAACGTCATGAGGATGGACACGAGGACCAGGAGGGGATCTGCAGCTCGCCGCCGTGTCCCAGAGGAGGTGTCTGCTGCTCTGCAGGATGTTTCAAAGATGGGGTCCAACAAGGAAGTGCAAAAACAAAACAGGCTGTTTTAAATCACCCATATTGACAAAATGTGGAACAATTGGACACCCTATAACCCACACACACCTACACACTCATGTATCGATCTGATTGTTGGATTGTGTTGTGCAGTAAGCAGGTTCAGGTGTATAACTGTGGCTCCTTCCACCGTCAAGAGAATAGGCAAGAGGGCCAACCATGGAGAATAGTAAGACACTTCATTATTTCTAAAACTACGCTATATTGTTTGTCTAGAGAAGAGACACTATTATGTAATTGTGATGAACTGAGAGAACATTTATGTAGCACTGTGATTCATTAATCACGTGCTGCCTTCCCTGCTCCTATGTGTTTACCTCTTTCCCTTTCTGTCTTTAACATCTCCCTCTCCACCTTTCTTCCTCTGTTTTTATAATACACAACAGATGTGCATTGATGGACAGATTGAACTTGTATTTATAACACTTGGATAATGAGCTTTTCAATAAAGTGTTTCCCATTCTCTACTGGTTGAAATATAGTGTAATGTGATGAAATACTCCACCTATCCTGTGTTTACCAGATCAATGCAGATGAAGGGCATTAGATGTTGAGATGAACCGGTGTTAAGAGTATTTACATGATGCATAGGAAGTGGAGTGTAGTGTTTTTTTAACATTATATTTCTGAATTAACTAGTTAAATCCTGTTTCTAGTCTATTAGTTACAATGTGTAACCATTGATGTCCCAGGACCAAGATTGGTAAACACTGTATAATTGTAATACATACATGCAGACACGGCGTCATTCAAAGACAGGAATTTGATCACCTCAAAGACATTCATACCTAAACTGCACATTAATTTGCCAAGGTAGAGTACAGGATCAGTGAATATATTAAATGTACAGGCTACAATGTGGGGATCTCATGCATGGTAATAACTACATGTATATACGACTTGCATTCTTGGCAAAACATGATATTATATTCTACTCAATCCATAGGCTTCATTAATGTCATTCAGGCTGTTTTGAAGTTGATACAACTGGCTATGATAGCTGAGGTTCATAACTAGGTTCTGAACTAATATGTATACCAAACGTTTGGGTACATAAAAAGAAAGGCTAGATTGCTAGTTACACATCCATGGGCATACAGGGGTTTTAATCATCCTCTGCATAATAAGCAAGAACAAGAATAACAAGAACATAGCAATCTACGCGATTTCATCTATCAGCAAGGCAAGCTTACAAAATTGTACATTATTCAACTAGCTAGATTCTATACATCCACTGTTTTACAAAATGACAGCCTGGTTTGCTGGCAATCATTGATCCATTTCAGGTCTGTGTAGGGGTACCCCTCTCTCCTCGTATTTATTTCCACCATCTTTGCTGAAGAAAGTCCAACAGTCACGAGTGCAGCAGCCTCCCCCGGTCCGAGTGCCGACCCGATATTAAGTTTAAGATGCGATGGAACGGTTGACGAAAAAAAGAAATCACAGAAAAAATATATGGACTGACATTGATTTATTTAGTGGGGGCTAATATATATTTTAGTTCTAGCGATGTCCCTGATTCCTACCCTTTAACTTTTTGTCTGATAATAAAATATACATTTTACTCAGCTGCGTTACCCACTCCAGTCAGCAGATGGCGGTCTGGGAATTTATGGTGATGCTGTTGGATGTGACGTATAATCTAGTGGACGGAACTCTTCTTTCACCAGCAACAATAAGTTATCCACCTCGGTAGCTTGCTAGACAAAAAAAGCTGAACCAATAAAGCTCTTCAGACGCTTTCGTGTTTATTAGCCACTGTATTTTAAAGACACTTATTTTGTCTAGTTATCCGATTTAATTTAATATTTACGGCGTTGTTGTTATTAGTCAGCTAGCAGTCTGGTTAAGTTAGCATTAGCATAGCTAACATCCGCGACCATGCGGTCACTAAGCTACTCTCCTTCTGCTAAAGAAGAGGTGTATATCACAGTAAAACAAGAAGTAGAGGCCGTTACTGTGAAAGAAGAGGAAGACGCGTTCAGAGTGAAAGAGGAGGAGGATGTTACAGTAAAACGAGAGGAGGATGCAGTTTATAGAGTGAAAGAGGAGGAGAGAGAGATGACTGTTACATCGAAAAAGGAGGAAGAAGAGGAACCTGGATATCTGGGCCCGGTTTTCCGAATGCATCTTAAGGCATCCAATGGTTCTAATGATGAATTTAGCCAAAATGTGATTTTGAGAAACCGTTCCCTGACTAAAACTAGTAAGTACTGTCTTAAAAACAGAGGCACAAACTCTGCAGTTGAACTGATGTTTGGTGTTAAAGCAGAAATCTGCAATTGCTACATTCATGTTATGACTTTTAAATAATGTATTTATAGCCATTGATTCTTGAAGAATATAACACATGCTTCATGAGCTTAGTTCAACTGTTGTACCCCATCAGAACCCAGAATAAGCTTGTTCTACTTTAATGTTTAGAAACAATGTAAATAAACACTGTATCGCCTCAAAATGTCAGCTCGGGGATGTGAACTTGCAACTGGTTACTAGTCCAACGCTCTAACCACTAGGCTACCCTGCTGCCTCAACATGGTTAAAACTATAATGTTGATATCATTGATGGTCAGGCCTTGCATCCATAGGTCTGTCTGTAGTTACATTTCTCCAACCCCATAATCATTTAATTACCAAAACAGTGGTGAAATGACAGATTTCTTACTGTTTGAACTGCAGATTGCTGGATTGTGTTTTTTAAAATTTTAAACCACAACAAAATGGCTGCCCAGAGACTTGGTAAACAGCTGAGGGATGGGGGAAGGAGAAGTGTAACCACTCTCAAATTCATAGAGAACGATATTGTAGAAACCATAACCCAACACCGAGCGACCTCGTCAAGAAGTTCAGACATCTTGGCGTAACAGTTATAAGGTGTTGACTTGACAGTCGCTGGACCCAGGTTTGAGTTCAGCTCAGTCCCTCCCCCTGAATTCAATACACTATGAATACAAGGACTGGCCATCCATGATTTCATAATGATAATTTAACCAGTTTTCTAGGCTATATAGTATATTCTAGAATTCATCCATGATGTCATAATGATAGTTGCTGACTTTTGCCTTATACCTGCAGCAAATGCCTCTATCCCATCTTCTGGCTGGGGTAGAGTACTTTAGGATTTTAGTTTCTGCGGTGTAACAAGGGCCTAACCCTTCTGTTTCTTCATAATGGCCCTTCGCGTGAGTTGGGTTTGTTCCTTCGTTCACGTTGTCACTCCCTTATTTTCCGGTCTAGTATGAGGCCTTGGATAGATATACTCCTATTTAAATATTCTGAGTGTTATGGATTCCTCCTGTATTTCCTTACCTTCAAGTCTCTTTTACCTCTGTATATATCAATACCTAATAACTTCTTCTATTGGTTATTATGCTCGTCAGCTAGTAGTCACTTGGAAACTAGTATTGGTATATATTTTGACACACAATGACAGTTTTTTATTTTACCTTTATTTTACTAGGCAAGTCAGTTAAGAACAAATTCTTATTTTCAATGACGGCCTAGGAACAGTGGGTTAACTGCCTGTTCAGGGGCAGAACGACAGATTTGTACCTTGTCAGCTCGGGGATTTGAACTTGCAACCTTTCGGTTACTAGTCCAACGCTCTAACCACTCGGCTACCCCAAATATTCTTTAATTGGTAATTGGTACGCTAGATTCCGAATTCCAATATCCTAATACACTTCCAACTCTGTGTATGGACTCAATATATTGTAACTGGTACTTGGCTGTTTCCTTGTATTGCTAATCACATCTGTACTTGATGTCTCACTGTTTTACTGCCGCTTTGTCTGTGATCAAGAGGTGTCAAGACCCCTGTGTTTCAAATATGGTTCTCGTCTAACAAAAAGCGTATAGTGCAATAGTAAATTTACCTATGAGGATTCTCCATATGAAGTCTGTCTCATATGTCAGTGAGGATCATGCCTCTCTTATGATCTCTGTTCTCTTTATATACCTTTTTACAGGGGAAGTTTGCAAGTTTATGGAGCTGTGGCTAAACCACACTTTCACACTGCCCTGCTGCTTGCACCGGCCGCTTACTCGGGGACTGTAGATTGCTTACACTGAGTGCTTACTCTGGGACTGTAGATTGCTTACACTGAGTGCTTACTCGGGGACTGTAGATTGCTTACACTGAGTGCTTACTCGGGGACTGTAGATTGCTTACACTGAGTGCTTACTCTGGGACTGTAGATTGCTTACACTGAGTGCTTACTCGGGGACTGTAGATTGCTTACACTGAGTGCTTACACTGGGATGGTAGATTGCTTATTACGTCATCTTAGACCTGTGTCTAAATGGAAGCTTCTTATTCTAAATCTAGGTCATGCACTACTAACTCCCATTCTGCTGCTTCCGTGTTACTGTTGGCTGATTCTACTTAATGATACCAGCTGGTTGTTTCTACCACTTGAGGCGGCGTAGGTGGCATGTCAAGCGTCAGCTGGGAGAAGTCTATGATAGGTATCTCCTCTGCTTCCCCCTGTTGTCCAGTTTCTGCAGGTGTGTTCCATGAGGTCCCGTGAATGCCTTGTGTTGCTGTCCCCATTGCTTGATGGAGTGGGCAGATTCTTTTCATCTCTTGTCACACCAGATATACGACATCCATAACTAGTGGTTTCCTCATTAGCATGGAGGACTTTATGCAATGAAATTGCCCTCGTGCCGCAATTTTAGAAAACACAAAGGGGCCTGTATTGTAGACCAAAAGTCTTCTACCACACTGCTTAGAGTTTCAAAAACATGAATAACTTTTTTCTAATCTACAATCTTAGATGCTACTACTAATGTGAAAACAAGACAAAATATCACTTCTTGCTCATTTTAAGACAATAATTTTAACATTCATTACAGACATCCATTGTTGTACAACATCATGGCTATGCTGTTGGCATCAACTTTTACACTGGATTACGACTGTTGTGGGCCTTTAATCATCGGTCTGACTTTGTTGTTCACACAGGAGAGAGACGTGACTATCGTGGATCCTCTGGGGAGCCTCAACAACCTCATGATGCTGAGGAGACAGAGAAGAGTCTCTCCAGATCAGAACACCTCAATAAACACCCGCAGAGACCCACAGGGAAGAAATCTCACTGCTGCTCTGACTGTGGGAAGAGATTCACATCATCAGGCAGTAAAATTAATCAGAGAACAGACACAGGAGAGAAATCTTATAGCTGTGGTCAATGTTGGAGGAGTTTTACAACATTAATCTCTCTGAAAGTACACCAGAGAACACACACAAGAAAGAAAAGTTATAGCTGTGATCAATGTGGGAAGAGATTTTCTACAACTGGCCACCTGACTCAACACCAGAGAACACACACAGGAGAGAAACCTTATAGCTGTGATCAATGTGGGAAGAGATTTGCTACATCTGGCAACCTGACTAAACACCAGAGAAAACACACAGGAGAGAAACCTTATAGCTGTGATCAATGTGGGAGGAGATTTGCTACATCTGGCAACCTGACTAAACACCAGAGAAAACACACAGGAGAGAAACCTTATAGCTGTGGTCAATGTGGGAGGAGATTTAGTCGATCTGGAGATCTGACTCTACACCAGAGAACACACACAGGAGAGAAACCTTATAGCTGTGGCCAATGTGGGAGGAGATTTAGTCGATCTGGAGATCTGACAGTGCACAAGAGAACACACACAGGAGAGAAACCTTATAGCTGTGATCAATGTGGGAAGAGATTTGCTACATCTGGCAACCTGACTAAACACCAGAGAAAACACACAGGAGAGAAACCTTATAGCTGTGGTCAATGTGGGAAGAGATTTGCTTCATCTGGCTCTCTGACTCTACACCAGAGAACACACACAGGAGAGAAACCTTATAGCTGTGGTCAATGTGGGAGGAGTTTTAGTCGATCTGGAGATCTGACAGTGCACAAGAGAACACACAGGATTGAAATCTCATAGCTGTGACGAGAGAATCTGATAAAAGATCTCTGATCAAATATTAGAAAATACATACATGAAGGAGTTGTTTCATGATTTCAATTAATTAATGTCACAATGTAGAATTTTTTAACATTGTAGTAGGCATATTGTAGAAGCCTAAACGTGTGCCCACTTATGAATTGATATCAACATGTTATGGATATTAGCCTAAAGGGGAAAAATCCAGGCTCTGAAATGGAAGAGTACTATTTATGTAATTTTACAAAAATTGACAAACAAAAAAAGAGTTTGGATCAAATCAAATTTATTTATAAAGCCCTTCTTATATCAGCAGATATCTCAAAGTGCTGTACAGAAACCCAGCCTAAAACCCCAAACAGCAAGCAATGCAGGTGTAGAAGCACGGTGGCTAGTAAAAACTCCCTAGAAAGGCCAAAATCTAGGAAAAACCCTAGAGAGGAACCAGGCTATGAGGGGTGGCCAGCCCTCTTCTGGCTGTGCCGGGTGGAGATTATAACAGAACATGGCCAAGATGTTCAAATGTTCAGCATGGTCAAATAATAATAATCACAGTAGTTGTCGAGGGTGCAACAGATCAACACCTCAGGAGTAAATGTCAGTTGGCTTTTCATAGCCGATCATTAAGAGTATCTCTTCTGTTCCTGTTGTCTCTAGAGAGTTGAAAACAGCAGGTTTGGGATAGGTAGCACATCCGGTGAACGGGTCAGGGTTCCATAGCCGCAGGGAGAACAGTTGAAACTGGAGCAGCAGCACGGCCAGGTGGACTGGGGACAGCAAGGAGTCATCATGCCAGGTTGTCCTGAGGCCTGGTCCTATCTCGTTAGCACAAAGGACGCACTGATTGGCTAAAACAGTATCCAATCTACAGAAGTAGTACTACGGTGTCACCTCGTTAGTCAGTATGTGTTACACCTGTGCTGGCTTGTCCATCTCGTTAGTGGGAAGGTGTTTCACCTGAGCTGGTCCAGGTTCTATTTAAGAGTGTCTGGCCCAGTGCTCCAGTTGTCTTGATAGATGTGGAGAGTCAACACCTTTCAGTTGCTCCACCTTTTTGGTTATTTGCTTCCTATTTATAAGTTTGAGGTGGTGGGACGGGTGCGCCATCGTCCGTGAGGAGATGGCGCAAAGTACATCTGGACCGTCGGTTCCGGGGATTGGACTGGCCAACACGGTGCGCTTTTCTTGGCGGGGAAAAGAGATGGAGCCTTGGGGGAGAGAAACCTTCGGGAGGAACATCCTAATGGGGCACCTAAAATTGAAGGTTAAAGATGTTCTATGCCTTCAGGGGAACCCAATGGAGAAGGGGTTTGATGTAACCCTATATTTGGAAGAAAAACACAATGAGATTATGAAGACGGTGACGGAAGGGAAAGAAGAAGGTCCCCTGTGTCATTACACGGTGACCAGCCTGGCAAGAAACAACTTCAGGGTGGTCACCGTAACCATTTACAATCCGCACGTGAAGGACGAAGAAGTGAGGGCCTTTCTGGGGAGGTACATGGACAATGTCTCCTCAGCGAGGTACCTCAGGGACTCCCTGGGTTTCTGGAATGGGAAGAGAGGCTTCCAGGCGTTACTCAGGGAGTCCCCGAAGAGTGTGGATGGCTACCTCCATCCTCCAGCAATGTTCTCCCTGGGGGCTGACAGGGGAACCCCATACTATGCACGTCAGCCCCCGTTCTGCAGGCGTTGTACCCTGGCCTCGTGCATTAATAAGAAATGTGGGTCGGAAGAGCACGAGGCCAGGGAGTGTGACGAGCCCAAGGCTTGCCACGGGTGTGGCTCCAGAGAACACCTGTGGCGTGATTGCCCGGATCGTCACAGGTCATACGCGTCTGCAGCTGGGGGGGGAGCGGGGGATGGGGGGAGGAAAGAAAGGACGCGTGCGGATTGTACGGATGGCACAGGGGAAAAGAAGGCAAGAGAAGAGGATGGAAAGAAGGAAGAAATGAGAAGAAAGATGGGGGGGAAGGAGTGGGGGGACAGCCTGCCAGGCTTCCTCGAGGTCGAAATGAGGGATTTGGTGGAGGGGTTAGCGGGGATGGGACGTTGTGTCTCCCCGCTACCTCCTTCACCAAAGAAGAAAGGGATGAAGAGGGGGAGCTTGGCAGGAAGTGAGAGGGAGGGGGGTGTGGAGGGGGAGGGGGGGCTAAGAGAGTGGCGGGGGGGGAGTGGAGGGTAATTTGTCCTCCCGGTTTGCCTCAGCCCCATGCATTTTAGTGGATGACTCCAGTGAGGGGTCGGTGGGCTGTTTGCTAGAGGGATCCCAACTCCTGTTTGAGGAGATGGGGTCCCCTACATGCAGCCCCGAGGCAAACAGGGAGGGGGGGATGGTGGGTGGGGAGGGAGGACCCAACACACTGCCTGGGTCATGGGTTGGGATGGAGGACGGGGGGGCGTCAGGAGAGGAGAGGACGTCCCCACCGGTGGAGATGGACCAGGGGAGCATCGGGTGAGTCCTGTTTTTTTATTTTTTTTATTTGTTGTAAATAATTAAATGAATAGTTCTGTTTCTTTTTTTAGTCTAAATGTTAGGGGGTTAAGGGATAATGTTAAAAGGAGGGAGGTTTTTTGTTATTTAGAGGGTGTGGGGTTTGATTTCTGTTTTTTACAGGAGGTTCACCTGAGGGATGGTGGGGATGTGTGTAGATTTAAGAGGGAGTGGGATAAGGGGGAATCTTTTTGGGGCATAGGAGGGGTGCACTCAACAGGAGTAGGGATTTTGTGTGGGCATAGAGAGGTTAAAATAGAGAACACTTTTGTAATAATGCAGGGTAGAGTTTTGGGGATAGATGTTAAGTTTAGAGAAGCTAGATATAGGTTAATTGGGGTGTATGGGCCACAGGTGGCGGCAGACAGGAGGGAGATGGTGGACTGTCTGGCGCCCCTGTGTGTTACAAACAGGCACTTGGTGATAGGAGGAGACTTTAATATAGATTTAGGGGTAGGCAGTGATAGCAGTGCAGGTGCCATCTCTGGGCTAATGGCTTGCCATGGTCTGGTTGATGGTGGCCTGCACACTACTCCGGCAATGGTCGGTCCTACATGGCGCAACTCCAGGGGGGTTGCGCGGAGGCTCGACTACATTTTTGTATCCAGGTCTTTGGGTCAGTTGTCTGGGCGGCTGTTGCCTGTTTTCTTCACGGATCACGACGGGGTGTTCTTGCAGGTGGGGTCGCCAGTCTGCCTCTTCGGTAGGGGGTACTGGAAGTTAGATCGGGATATACTGGAGGAGCAGGCTTTCGTTGACGCATTTTTTTGTTTCTTTCGGAGGCTTGACGGCCTCCGGTCCATGTGCGAGGGGGTGTTAGAGTGGTGGGATTTAGTTAAGGTGAGGATTAGGGCTTTTATAATAGGATATTGTAGAAGGAAAAAAAGGGAGGAAAGGAGGGAGGTGGATCGTATCCAAAGGTTTTAGCAGACCGGTTGCGCACAGCCCTTCCCTACGTCGTCCACGAGGATCAGACGTGCGGGGTAGAGGGCCGCTCTATAAGATGGAACCTACAGTTGATCAGGGATTCCATCGCTTGGGTTGAAGATAGAGGGCTGCCTTTAATGGTAGCAGCGCTAGATCAGGCGAAAGCTTTTGATCGCGTGAATAGATCTTTTCTATTCAGGGTGTTAGGTAGATTAGGATTTGGGGAGAAGTTTATAGGATGGATCCGTACTTTATATGTCGGAGCGGGGTGTCGAGTTAGTGTAAATAGTCACTTAGGTGACGTTTTTGACCTCTCGTCTGGGGTCAGGCAGGGATGCCCACTCTCGGCTCTCCTCTTCGTTCTGTACATGGAGCCTCTGGGGGCTGCCATTAGGGCAGACACAGGGGTGGAAGGCTTGTTGATCCCTGGAAGTGGTGGGCTGCGTGTTAAGATGACGCAGTACGCCGACGACACTTCCTTGCTGTTGTGCAAGGACTCATGCCTGACAAGGTCCCTTGCCATCTTTGGGGATTTCACCCGAGCGTCGGGAGCAGTTCTGAACCATGCAAAGTCTTCCGTCAAGTTTTTCGGAAGATGGCGCGGTAGAACGGATGTGCCTGGGGGGTTCTCTCTCTGTGAAGGGGCCCTGAGGATTCTCGGGGTTCATTTTGAGACCTCCGGCTCAGCGACGCTAAACTGGAACATGCGTATCGCAGTGGTACAGAGGAAGCTAGCAATGTGGAAGGCTAGGTATTTGTCTTTTATGGGCAAAGTCCTGGTCCTAAAGGTGGATGTGTTGCCGTCTCTTTTGTATTTGGCATATATCTACCCATTGCCGGCTTGTCTGAGGAGGCCTCTAGTGAGGCTTGTGTTTCAGTTTATGTGGAGTGGCAGGTGCGAGTGGGTCGCCAGGGCACGTCCCATCGGGGAGGGAGGTAGGGGGGTACCACATTTCCCCCTCAAGCTGGACTCAATTTTTGTTTCTTTCTTGTTAGCGGAGCTTGCTCAGCCAGTGATACACCCGTCCGGTTACCTCCTGCGGGTGTTCTTCTCGTATCAGGCGAGAAGCGTAATGGTGTGGTCTAACACGGGTCCTCGGGCGGAACAGCTGCCGTGGCACTTTGGTCATGCGGCCAAGTGGCTGCGTGCGCACCCCGAGGTTGAAGTTGCCCGAGTAGGTTTAGACCACAGGCACCTGTACGAGGAGGTCAGGCAGGCAGGGAGTCCTGTGCCCGTAGCGGGCATCTCGTCAGTGGTCTGGGAGGGAGTGCAGGCGCGGGGCCTGGACAACAGGCTCAAGGACCTGAATTGGTTGGGCCTCCATAAGCGCTTGCCGGTACGTGCCATCTTGTACCGGTATAGTTTGGTGCAGTCCCCCACCTGTCCAAGATCCTCTTGTGGCAGGGAGGAGACTGTGCGCCATGCCTTCTGGGACTGTGCCTTTGCCGGAATAGTCTGGGCTAGGGCATGGGTGATGCTAGGTGTGGTTAGGAGTGATTTTGTTTTGACATGGGCTAGGCTAGAGAGAGGCGTAGGGAGAGCAAAGGGAACGGATAGGGACAGGTTTCTGCTCTGGCTTCTCATGAGTCTCTTTAAAAAGGGACTGTGGGAAGCCAGGCAGAATTTAGTCAAGACAGGGAGAGATTGGGGGGTGGAAGGGATAGTGAGAAGGGTGGAAGGTGATTTGAGGGGAAGATGAAGAGGGAGGAGAGGAAGTGGGGGAAGCATGCGGCACGGGAGAGGTGGAAAGGGGGTTTAGGGCTGGGAGTGTTAGAGTGAGTTTTGGTAAGGGGATAGATTAGGGAAGGGGAGATAGGGAAAGGGTTAGGTATTGGTTAGGTATGATGGGGAAGGACGATGCTCCCCTGAGGTTTGTTTTTGTTTGATGGTTTTGTAAATAGAATTAATTAAGAATGAATGAGAATTATGATTTTGTAATAGTATGAATGGTATTGATTGTAATAAATTATTTTAACCACCTTTTTGGTTTACTTCCTGTCTTTAAGTTTGGTGTGGGTTTTTCTTTTGTTTCCCTCTTCTTGGGCAGATTTAGTGGGTCTCATGGTGGGTGTCTTTTATGTCCCAATTGTTGTTACTAGTCAACTTCCAGTGACACCCACATAGTGTCTTTCAGAGCCCCTCCTAAAAAA